>NW_026571473.1:3009287-3094287 GCF_026225935.1 Boleophthalmus pectinirostris | reverse complement strand
GCTACTGCTGCTACTACTACTGATACTGCTACTACTACAACAACTAGTACTACTATTACAACTACAACAGCAAGTATTACTACTACAACCACTACTTCTACTACTAATGCATCAGTAAGCAGTAGGGTCATTGCAGACGGTCGTTGCAAACATCTTCATCACAGTGGTTCCTCACATTTATGAATGAATGAATGAATGAATGAATGAATGAGGTGTGTTGGGAGTTTGCATTTCCACAGCAGAGATGTTCTCTCGAGTTCAGAACACGGCCCAGAGAATAAGAACACTTGTGTAGTCTTTACTTAGCAGTGCTGTGTGAAGTGGAGAAGCTTTCAGATCCTGGTTTGAGCTTTGACGTCATTTGTATTTATACTCATACTTAAACACCAAAAGAGAACGAGAAGAGAGAAACAGAAAGACACAGACATTATGAACTGACTGGAATTCAAATGAAAAGGTCTCATCTCTGTTCTAATGTCGTTTCCTCATCACACACATGTTAAAATCCTTCTTTATTTCATAGCATTACATTTAAAAACACCACATTTGTTTTCATTTGTTGTCAGTTTTTCCATCTGCTCTGACACATGCTCAAGTCCTCACACTGTTCTGATCTTTACTAACCACGTCGTCTCGTCTGTTTACCATCTCCAACGGCAACAAGGCCACCAATACCTCTGCTCTTCTGTTTGTCTCTCGGGCTTTTTTTCCGTCGATATATTGATCTGGTTTGTTTTTGTTTTGTTTTTCGTACAGTACGTCAGACACATTGTGAACCCAAACAAATAGCTGCAATTAATACATTTGAGGGAAATGGTTGACTAATTTTTATAAGGTTAGAGTTTTTGTCTTTAATTAATGTAAATTAAATTTTAAAAAAATGTAAGTATCACGCAAAATCTTTAATTACATTTTGTATTTATGTATTTATTTATAAATAACACTTTTACTTTCCTTAAAATATTTTATTAAGGGTAATTATTTTTCTTTTTTAGTAACTGATACTAACGATTGTAGTTGTGTACTTGCACATATTACAAAACTTAAAAAAAAAAAAAAAGTTAGACAACCATTTACTCATTTTTTTCATTTATTTATTTTTACTTTACTTAAAAAAAAAAAAGAAAAAAAAAAAGGTTGAAACAAATATGTGTTTACTATGCTTAATAAAAAATGAAAAAACATTTTAAATTTATTGTTATCCATTGCTAACATAATATTAATTCAAAAATGGATTTACTAAAAGGGCACAAACACTTTTCCCACACTTTTTTCAAACAGTTTTAACATTGTTTTTCTAACAGTTGACAGGAGTAATAAGCATTATATTTACACTGTCAAATATATATTTTTAAAGTCTGCATTGTGGGGGAAACTTCCCATAGAGTCCCAGAAGTACTTTCTACTCAAACAGTCGGTGGGTTTTCACACATTTGCTCAGCGCTACAGCAGATTTTCTACCGTCTTAAACAGTGGAAAATAAAACAAGTTCATTTGAAACAGTTTGCAGTGGTCAAAGTTAATCCTCACTTTTCTTCTGAGCATCGTAATTATTCACCATGATGAGTTTATAAGAACTTTTCACAACAACACAAAAGATCTTCATTACTAGCATGCAAACATGTACTTTCTGATAAGACGCTTTATAGTTAGATGCAGACAGTACACAGACTTATTGAGATCTCTCTCTTTTTTTTTATTATTATTATTTTTTTTTTACAATATACCTGTGTATTGTAGTAAGACAAACTTTGCCCAGAATACAGTAGATGGTTCGCAAAAACCCAGAAGCGTGAGTTCAGGCACCAGCCAATCAGCGAAGAGCCAGACATTCTGTGTTGGCAACAATTCCAAAGATCGAGGATTTAAAGCCTGAACAAAGAGAATATTTGGTGAATTTTATCAAGGGGAAAGACGTTATTGTCCTTCTTCCTACAGGATTTGGGAAAAGCTTAATATACCAGTTAACCCTGTTAGCGGCGCATTACATACGTCACGACCAAATAGCAGCGATTGGTTAAATGATTAAAAGTACCAACCTACTGTCGGTTGAACGAATCCTAATGCTACGAGGTCAGACAGTTTCTATGAAGTGAAACCGTCTGATGAATCAGGCTAGTCTGTAGTAGCATTACCTTCAATATTCCACAGTTTGGTATTAAACTCCATGGAGACAAGTCAGATCTGTGGAGAGGTGACCACGCTCACATTAATGTAGGTTTTTACAGGAAGTGTAAGTTCAAACACACTCAGGCTGTCCAAAAGTGAAACACATTTTTTTCCAAATATTTCAGCAAGTGAAAGTGTATATGTGTGTTTGCCAGATAATACACTCTTTTCTGTGTACATTAGGAGAGTTGTGCTTGGGAACAGTTATGGAATTCCCTCAAAGTCACAATTTCAAAGCAGGAAGTAAAATTTTAAAACAAAAACAAAATATTGGGAAAACAAGTATGAATTTTTTCGCAAAAGTCTTGAACACAATGTGCCTCAATCATGAGTCTTTTCTTTAAAAATGTCCACAAGTTTAAGAAGATGCTGAGAGAGCTCTGCACCAGATTCACAAATCCTTCTTATGCAGACGGATTCCTTCTTAAGTGGCAGTTGCGGCGAATTCACCAACATCCAGCTACAAATACCTCCACGCTCATTTACATTTCACTGAAAATTATTATTTACTTGGTTAGAAATGCCCTCTTAACTTCCAAATATGGCCAATATGAGTGTGTTGACTACCCAATAGACACATGCTCTATAAAACTCCTCATAAATGTTATTGGTTCACAGAGTCATATATAGGAAATAACTTAAGAAAATATATCACTACTTAATATCATGGAGGACTTAGATTTTTTTTTTGTTGCATTACCAGAGTGATAATATTCTAAAACAGTGTAATTTTTGTTCTTATAAGTTCTCCTGAGTGTTTGTAGGATTTGTTCTTCCAGAAGAACATTTTCAGTTAAGAAAAAGATATGTAAATGCCAAAAATGTTTGTAAGATGTTTAAGTACACATTTTTTTCATAAGAATGTCTCATGAATGAGGCCCAATAATGCTAACAGTTTTGTTTTTTTTTTAGTAAAATTAGCAACCTAAGGCAATGTTTACAATGAAACGGATCACGATCTGTGGTGACCTGGAGAAAGCTGTCCATGTCTTTGTTAGTTCCTGCATAGACTACTGTAATGCTCTCTGTGTGGGGATTAATCAAGCTGATCTTCACCATTTGCAGCTCTTGCAAAACGCTGCAGCTCGCCTGCTCACTAACAGTCAGAAACATGACCACATCACCCCTGTCCTGTTCTCCTCGCACTGGCTCCCTGTCCAGTTCAGAATTCATTTTAAAATGTTGATGTTTGTTTTTAATGTAGTCAGTGGTCTTGCACCTTCCTATTTGTGTTTGATTTTGAGCCCTCACCAACCCAGCAGAGCTCTACGATCAGCGGGGCAACATCTGCTGGAGGTCCCCCGGTCCCGGTGCAAACAGTGGGGTGATCGTTCTTTTGCAGTGGCCGGTCCAAAACTCTGGAACTCTTCGCCCTTGAGTTACGGTCCATCCCTGACCTGCCTCTGATCAAAGCCAAACTCAAAACCTCCTTATTTAGAATGGCTTTTAACACTTAGTGGCCCTGTGACACTTTCGTTATTTTAATGGTGTAATGTGCTTTGTTGATCTGTTTGTATGATGTTTATTGTTTTTTATCTTGTTTTAATGTTGTACAACACTTTGGTTGGCTTTGGTCATTGGAAGATGCTATAGAAATAAAGTTTGATAAAGTTTGATTGATTGATCTGTATCCAGACACATCGTCTCTGTGTCCACAATCCTTCCTTACTTTTCAGAGATTGATACATCTGCAGGTCGTACACACAGACTGTATATATGAATGGCCATATATTCTAGCCTCTTAGTGTTTTGGCCGTGAATTACTTTGCGATGCATAGAACTACATCAGAGAGTATCAGTGTTTTCAGGCGTCCACACAGTGAAAGATCAGATCTCTACTCAGATGAATTCGTGGGAGCTGGAGGCACCAGATTGTTCCGTCTCTGGAGCCGTTTTCAGTTGGATTAGTGTGAACGAAGACTGCACCCACAATGAAAACGACTGGAATACGAACTAGTGTGGACGGGGCCAAACCTTTCATAGGCACTTTACATTCTAGAACAGGGGTGTCAAACTCATTTTGGTTTGGGGGCCATATCCGACCTACTTTGATCCCAAAGCCCCAAAATATAACCCCAAAAATAACAATAAGTTCAAATATTTGTGCAGAAAAATGCAAATCCATTACAGAAATCTTTTTTAATTGATGAATTATTTCTTTTACAAAATATTATAAAATCATGAACAACCTGAAACTTTAAGAAAAATGCAATTGCAACACAATGTTTTAACATGAACTTGTATGTAAAAAGGAATAAGTAAATTGCTGTTGGAAAATCTTGCACTCAGCTCCACTTTTCTCATGTTTGACATTTTTCTGATGAGGGTGTCACGGTCAACAGTCAAAACGATCGTCCTTTAAGAGCGTTTGGAAAGAGACAAGTCTTCAATTGTGCTGCTCTGGTGGGAGGAGCCACGTACAGAGACGCTGGAGACGCTGCTGTGATAAACACCACAGAAAATTACCAACATTTTAATAGAAAATATAATTCAAATATTTTAGTAGAAAATCAGCCGAGGGCCAGATTAAAGGTCTTGGAGGGCCGGATCTGGCCCCCGGGCCGTATGTTTGACACCCGTGTTCTAGAACAAAGCAATAACATTTCCATGGAGACAAGCAAGTAGCAGACTCTCAACTAGAAATGTTACACAATGCACCTTTAATAACATACTTCTACTTTTAGGATCTCCAACGGCAACAAAATCCACCAAATACTTGTGCCCTTCTTTTTGTCTGTCAGGCTTTTTTAAACCCAAACTCCGAGTCCATATATTGATCTGGTTTAATGAGGATCGATGCTGGGTGTTTAGCCCAGCGGGGGCTCCGTGTTTGTGCATCCAGGCTTGCTTTGTCTCTCCTGTCACCCCGAAGGTTATCTCCGCAGTGGCAGAGTCGTCGGCCCTGACAGCCGTATCCCACAATGCCGAGCGAGACATCAAACTGTCCCTCTGCGCGGCGTTTCCCTGGGCGACGGGGAAGAAAAAGCTTGCGTTTTTTCGAGAGGAGGAGAGGAAGGAGGAGGCTGCCCACTCTTTGATAAGCTATCACATGTCCCAGGTGATGATAGCCGGGAACAAGCGGGCGAAAAAATAGGCCCTCCCTGACAACCGAATCAAACGCACCCAGACTCCACAACCTGGCAACGCAAACCAAACCAAAGGCTCTTTGCATTGAAACTGTATTTGTTTACTCTCATGTTTGTATCACATTTAAAGGTGCACTGTGTAACTTTTTGGTTTGGGGTCCGTCACCTGCTTGTTTGTATGGAGATGTCATTGCTCTGCCTGGAATGTTCCACAGTGTGACATTAAACAGCTCATACATTTATTCAGTTACAAGTGGTTTTATGGCTCAAACTGTGTTTGTTGAGACACTAACTTTGACTTGGGTACAACTTGGATACTGTATACAGTATGTATTTGGTTGCATAATAAAATTTTTTTTTTAAGTTCTCCGTGGATATGTTGTTGTTTCTTATTAAATGTTCCACAGTATGGCATTAGACTTATCCATCAGTTCTTCTTCAATTCTTATAAAAATATATGTTAAAATATGTAATGCAGGGGTGGGCAAATTTTATTTATAATTTTTTCCATGGGGCCACATGAGAAACAGAAAATGTTGCATCAGATTAATTGTATTTCTTTATAAAAAGCAGTAAAGTAGCATTTTCAACGCCTGATCCTGTCAGATCTCAGAAGCTCAGCAGAGCCTGGTCAGGACTTGGATGGGAGACTGCTGGGAAAATCAGGTGCCACAGGGGGGCGCCAGAAAGTGTGCGTGTGTGTGCGTGTGTGTGTGTGCGTGTGTGTGCGTGTGTGTGTGTGTGCGTGTGTGTGCGCGTGTGTGTGCGTGTGTGTGTGCGTGTGTGTGCGTGTGCGTGTGATGGTGGTCGGAGGGTCAGATGGCACAGATCTCAAACATTTGGCTATTTCTATTTTCTGAAAATAAATAAAATGGCACGTCAGCCCCCTCAAACACACAAAAAGTGCATTAGGGAATAGGAAAGATACAAAAAAAAAAAATGTGGACATAGAATCATGAAATTAGGCACAGAAGTACATCATGACAAACCTTTTTTTTTAAACTTCATACTTTTACACACTCCTCCTAAGGCGTTCGCCTGAACAGGCTCAAATTTGGTCCACATTATCTCAAGGGGTGGAACATCAACAAATATGAATTTGGCACATTAGCGCCCCCTACAGATAAAAAATGAAATATGGAAGGAAAAAAATATTTTTCAAAAAGTTTTTCAGAAATTTTGCACAAAATTCAGTTTTGGTATTCTGATCCAAAAGGTCAATGACATCCACGTCATATAACAAACTCCATGTTATTCCAAGGGTAAAATCGACAAATCACACAAACTTTGGCTGAATTCACTCAAATTTCAACCTGACCCTAAACAGACTGATTTAAAAAATACAATAATGGGTGCACCCTTGAAAATGTGTATGGAACGATAACATTTTATTATACAAAATTTGGAATGTAAATTTGTGACAAGCTATTCCTGCAAATGGGACAACTTTACACAGAGTTTGGTGCAAATTAAATTTGGAAATAGAACAATTATTCTTTCTTCTTATTTGTTTCCTTACCAACTCAAAAAAACAAAAAAACTATCATGCCAATGATGTCCGCTCCACAAGAGGTCAGCATTATTGGTTTTAAATTTGCTAAGTATGAGTCAGCATTTTTTGTAAACTTCATACTTCTATGCAGTCCTACGGCGTTCACCCGAACAGGCTCAAATTCAGTACATGAGGGTTAGGAGTTAAGGTTAGGGTTAGGTTAAAGGTTAGGGTTAGGTTAAAGGTTAGGGTTAGGTTAAAGGTTAGGTGCATTTATGGGGCGTGGCATGTCCGGGGTGCAGCACCTGTGGGGTGTGGCATGACCCTGGGCATGGCCCAGGTGAGAGTAAGGGTCGATCATTGCCGCTTGCGGGTTTATTCTTACACTTTCTGTGTCATTATTAAGAATATAAATGAGTAAATTGTTTATCCATGGCTTTTATAGTTGTTAAAATTAGCTCAGTTGCTGTAGTAACATTTTAGTCAAAACATAATATACTGTAACTTTTGAGGGTCAAACCCTGGAAATGTCACCTACAATATAAAGTTCAAACCCATGCACAGAGCCTTCTCCTCAAGACTGGTTTGCTTGAATGACATGGCATCTTCAAAACTTCCATATTTTTGAAAAAGAAAGACTTTTTGACACTTGACTTGATTGGACACGTTGCTTGTACAGAGAGTGAAAAACTGTTTGTGGCATCTGCTGTGTATAAAAATTGGTAAGTAAAAAATTTTGCTATTTTGATTTTAACATCTACTTAGAATAAAAATATTAACTCGGTTTGGTGTTATATTTATGGTGAATATTAGAAAACACAATATAGAACTGTCCAAGGTGTGTCCAAGTGTCTAGACACCAGAACTCACTGTATGGCACAAAAACCTGCATTTTAACAATATGAATTTGACTTGCCCCCATCTGTATTAAATAACTTGGTCTACAGTGTTGGGGAGTAACAGATTACATGTATCAGTGTTACATAATCAGAGTACAAATTATGAGTAACTGTATTCAGTTACAGTTACTGTTTCAGTGAGTGGTAATTGGATTACAGTTAGTTTGTTGAAATAAATGGATTACACGGCGATATGTTCCTGTTTTCACATTTTGGGCTAAACCAGATCTAAACTAGACCTAAACCACGACTAAAACAAGGTCTAAACTCGATCTACACTAGATCTAAACTAGACCTAAACCAGGTCTAAAACCAGGTATAAACTAGGTCTAAACTAGATCTGAACCAGATCTAAACCAGGTCTAAAACCTGGTCTAAACCAGGTCACTGTTTCTAGTTTGAACAGGTTGTAACCAAAGTCCAAAGTCTCATAGGCTGTGTTCAGACTGCAGCCTGAAGTGACCCAAACCCGATTTTTTGGCCTCTATGTGACCTGTATCTGATCTTTTAATGTCAGTCTGAACGACACAGATCCGATTTTTTTCAAATGTGACCCAGGACACTTGGATATGTGCTCCTGAAACTGATACATATCTGATCTTTTGACATGTGACTTCAGTCTGAACGGTCAAAGTGCATTCATCCACCTACACGTTATCAACAAGACACAAACGTCACTATTCCTGCACTGAAGTAGGCGAAAATTGTTAATGAACTCTGTGTCACTGAAGTGAAGCACATCACCACTCACCACTCTTGGCTCCGTCTCCACATCCACATGTTTCTTTCAATGGACGTCGCTGCCGCTGTCCCACAAAACACCACGACCAAAAACCTCGTCCTTCTCCTTCTCAATCTCCTCCTTAAAACAACTAAGTTGTTCATGTTCTGGCTCTGGTACGAGAGGAACTTTAAAATCTCCAGGTGCTCAATGCTGCGTCCATGTTTGGACAACTTCCTGTAAACACAGAGACGCTCACTGTGGTTGAAGTCATCGTGTCTCCAGTGCACATGTGGGACACTTTCGGGCCGTTCACACTGTAGTTCACATACAAATCGCATTTAATTGGAAATGTGAGCGACCTCGCAAAAACATCGGAATTTTACAAAAAAATCATAATTGAGCGTTGAGCTCTGCAGTCTGAACATAGCCATAGATGTTGTGTTATGAAGTTTTAACGCATGAGGTGTCTTAACACTTCGACTCCACGCACACTGCCGCCATCGCCTTGTCACCTTTGTTTTTTGATTTATGGATCCGTGTCGAGGTCTGTGCACCGCGAAGTAATTCACCGCCAAAACACTAGGGGCATTCTATGTCCATTCATATATACGGTCTGTGCATATGACCTGCAGACGTATAATCTCTGAAAAGTTCCATCTCCAACATGATAAAAGGCAAGGGCTGTTTGACGTCAATTGTGGCTTTAATATTTAGGCTGAATTTAGAAAGCTAATTTTGACTAGTTGTAATGGTGGGTGTTTTTAAGTTTTCATATACTGCAGCGCTTCAGACGACAAAACAGGCCCTCCTTGACAGTTAAATCAAACGCACCCAGACCCCGCAACCTGGCAACACAAACCAAACAAACCCCAAGAATCACCAACACCACAACACACAGTCATGTTTGGGTTTCAGTGTATTTTTACACAACAAAAACACCTTGTCATATGAATACATGCAAGATACTATAACAGTATATTTAAAGGTGGACTGCACAACTTTTCTGGTGGAAGGGTCCGCCACCTACTTGTCTCCATGGAGATGTTATTGCTTGGCCTGGAATGTTCCACAGTATGACGTCTAACATTTATTCATTACGGGAGTTTCAGTCGCTAAAAAGTACCATAACTCAGGTCTGTGGAGAGTCGCTCGTACTCCCAGAAGGAGTCACAAACAAACAGGCCCTCCTTGACAACCAAATCAAACGCACCCAGACTCTGCACCTGGCAACGCAAACCAAACAAACCCCAAGAATCAACAATAGAAAAACACATATAAATTCTAGATGCATTTCTTTGAGTGTGAAAAGCAACGCCAGTGGTACAGACTGAGATAAGGCGAGATTGTGTTTAGGGCCCAGACCGCCACAATTTCCTATGGTCCACCGCTGTAGAGGTATATTCATTTTCAAAGACGACGGCGGTCAATAGCGGAGGATAAAACGCGCGTTTTCAGATGGGAATTTGAAACAAGGATCTCAGTTTTATCAAAGTCTTGCAGAATTTTTGCGAGTGAAAGAAAGAGACAGACGTAAAACTGGTCCTTTCACTGAGCGTCAGATAACTCCTCGTCTCTATAGGCCTGACGAATAAACAAACTCGATACAAATTAATATTGAAAACCACTTTATGTAACTGGTATCCTCATTTTTAAATGAACTGTAAATAAAACATGAGCTGTAATAAGGAAATAGTACAATAAAACATTTTTTTCTGTATTTTCTGAACTACAAGTCACTCCAGAGTGTATATATATATATATATATATATATATATATATATATATATATATATATATATATATATATATATATGTAAAAAAAAAGCTGCATCAACAAAATTTTAACTAAATTTTAACATTGTACATATATAGGCCGCACCTGTCCATGTCTTCAAGAAGGTTTTCAAGTTCGGCCAGTCTGTTTTTATTGCCTTTGAAAGTTTTTGTGATCTTGGTGTCAGTCCGTCTGTCGAGCTCACGTGCAGCAGCTCGATATCCGTCTTCCACAGCCACATGAATTGCCGTTAACTTAAAAGCTGCATGATCTGCATTTCTTCTGTTTTCCATGAGGAGGGTGTGTGTATGAAGTGCAAAAAAACACAAGTTCAAAACTTCGCCCCCGTCTCTCCCCGACTTCTACTTGCATGTCTCCTGCAGAAAGAGTCTCTGTTCTGTCTGTATCATGTCAGTGTCTTGGAGGATTTCAGCAGATTTCAGACTCTCTCAGGGGCGGGGTTAGGTGTATGGTATGAGAGGATGTCCGGCTACTGAAGTTTGAGACGTTTCTTCTCATCATTTACACATATGGGTCATTAAGACGTATCCCACTCACTAATGTTCCTTTAACACCATAACTTATTTTATCACTCAGCAATAAACTATTTGAGTGCACTGACAATATCGCTCTCTAGTGTAGCAACTTCATGTGAACCCTAGATCCATGTGTAACCGAAGACTGTGGCGTTTTCTGCACTCACTTTACTTCGTTTCACTTTGTACAAACCGTCTGACCTCGCAGCATTAGGACTTGTTCACTTGATGGTAGGTAGGTACTTTTTATCATTTAACCAATCGCTGCTATTTGATCGTGATGTATGTAATGCGCCACTAACGGGACTAACTGGTATATTAAGCTTTTCCCAAATTCCGCAGGAAGAAGGACAATAATGAATTTCCCCCTGATAATTCTGATGAAACATTCTGTTTATTCCGGCTTTAAATCCTCGATCTCGGGAATCGTTGACAACATAGAATATATGGCTCTTTGCTGATTGGCTCGTACCAATCGTAGATGCAAACCATCTAGTGTATTTTGATTTCTGACCTAGTTGCTGGAGAGAAGTGAAATTGAGCAGAGGCACTAGGTGGCGCCAGCCTGACTAGCACTTATTCACTGTGATACCAAACCATAGACCGTATATATATATATATATATATATATATATATATATATATATATATAAAGGGACAATGTGCCAAACAAAGAATCCGTTCAGATATTTGCATCGTTTTAGTTGGGTTCAAAGTGTGAGAAAAAAGTATCAGCTTATAGTCTCAAATTTACGGTATTTAAGTTGCACCGGAGTGTAAGTCACATTTTTGGGGCAAAATTTATTTTATAAATTCAGAGACCAAGAACAGACATTTCAACACTTAATCCCACTCTTTTTCACTGACAAAATTTCTAAACTTTTCCATGACTTTTGACCTAAAGTGAATGACTTTACAGCACCTACATGTGTAGAATTAATCAGACTTTTAGAGCTAAATATGAAATGTGAACTCTTTCCACTCACCTTATGGTTTGGGATTATAGTTTTTGAACATTCAAAATCCTGTCAGTGCATTTATTGTCGTCTCTTTTAAACAAAAGACACAGACGTTCAGAAATAATCAGAGACCCCGTTTACACTGAAACAAATCAGCATATCACCGTATCACTGAATCAGAAACAATCTGCATCCAGACACGTCGTTTCTGTGTTCACAAGTCTTTCCTATCCACACAGCTTTGAACATATGTGTTTACATTTTACAGAAACAAATCTTAAAACCACATGGCTCATTTGCATAAACTAAGCACTCAAAAAACAGTTCTCTATTGTGTACTGATGTGTTTCAGCTGTTGGACTAAAGGACACGTCTCAGTGGAATATGAGTGTTCTTTCTGTGACAGAGGAGTGTTCTGCTGATGGTGAGTCTGTTCTGTGTTTCTGTCGTGTTGGAGATGGTTCATGATAAACTTTTCCGAGATTATACAACTGCAGGTTGTATAATCGTACACATAGACTTTATATATGAATATATTCTAGCCTTCACCAAGTCCATCCATCAGATTAGTGTGAACGAACACGGTATCCACAACGAAAATGTTTTGAATACAAACTAGTGTGGACAGAGCCAGAACAGTCTCATGCGAACTTAACAAAACGCTGGAGCTGCGTGAAAGAGATAATAAAATTCCATGACTTTTCTAAAACTTTCATTGAATTTACAAAATTCCATGACTTTTCTAGACCTGGAAAATGACATTTTCAATTTCCATAACTTATTAAGGATTTATCCATGACTGTGGGATCCCTGCCAAAATGAACATAAATGAATATCCATCCATACTTCCTTCACCCCGGACACTTCCTGCAGCTCCTCTGCAGGGACCCCAAGGTGTTCCCAGGCCAGCCCAGAGACATAGTCCCTCCCTGTCCTGGGTCTTTCCTGGGGCCTCCTTCTGGTGGGACATGCCCAGAAATGAATATCATGTAAATAAAAGTAAGTCACTAGCTCTAAACTAACCCAATATAAATTCATTGTATGCACAAACAGACAAGCATCAAAGTGAATCATCCATATCATATTATTTAAAATATTGCACAATATTTTGAGCCATCAGTCATAGTCTGCCCTTAGCACTATTCACTTTTGTGTACATTTTTTGCAGTAAATCTCCATTAAAGTTCCATGTCACTAGATCCTCCTATAGGCCCTTGACTCTCATGCTGTGTTGTAGTCCATGTACCAAACTCTCGTATACGTATACATCTGCATGTTTGAATTCCAGCTGCTAATGTTATTCCTTCTTTCATTCATGTTCTGTGAGGCTACATGTGTGTGCGTGAGCTGCCGTTGGCCGCCGTTCGCCCGCCGCGCTGATGCTCGCACATTCGCTCTTGTACAATTACTGAATTACAGAGCTGTGTGGATCGGACATGACAGAGGAGGCGCGCCGCTGTGTTCCCTTCACATATACATCCCGTAATCAAGTGTTTCCCCGAGCGATGTCAGCGCCATTACCTGCACGTCAACCCCCGTCGCCGTGGTGATGGCCTGTCAGACGGCGTTACCATGGACGCACACAGCTCCAACTATTTCAGTGAAAAGATGCTTTGGCTCAGTCCGGGTTTCCATAGCGTTGTATACGTTTGGGCTTTCATAATTACGCTTTTTTCACCCAAGTCCAAGTATTTGTTATTGGAAGGAATTATTGTAAAGGTGCATTGTGTAACCTTTTTTGATGGAGGGATAAGCCTCTGAACGCTATGGGTGACCTGACGCATGCTTAGTCCACTTTATTATGTTCTTAACCCTTCAACACCTCAAGGCAATTTTAGGATTTTGTTTTTAATTTTTCTTTAAAACTCCATTTTACCCTCTAATGAAGTGTTATACATCCTTTTTTTCAGTACAACGTGTTATTTCACAATCTGCTGCTGTAGTTGAGTTGTAATAAAAGCTATAGGTTGCTTTATAAGGTGCTGAAATGTGTGGGTTTTAACGTCCTGGAATTTTGGGGGCGGGTATGTGGGTGTGTAGTGAAACACACGGGCGGCTCAGGTGAATCAAATGAACGACGAACAGGAGAAAAATACTTAACGGGTGTCCAGGACGTCTGTTGTCCTGGAAACAAGTGCCCAGTCCTGGCCTTTTCCTGCAATGATGGACCAGGCTGAGAGTGTGACTTTAGTGTTTTTATTACATAAAACCATCAGCAGAGGCGATCGACTCCTCGACTTAAGTCCTGGTTAAGTCCTCGTGGAGTCTTGGTTTTGTCCTGGCCCAGTCTTGCTGTAGTCCTGACTCAGTCCTGGTTTAGACCTGGTTAAATCCTGGTTTAGTCCTGGTTTAGACCTAATTAATTCCTGGTTAAGTCTTGGTGTAGTCCTGGTCCAGTCCTGGAGTAGTTCTGGTCCAGTCCTGGAGTAGTTCTGGTCCAGTCCTGGTCCAGTCCTGGAGTAGTTCTGGTCCAGTCCTGGTCCAGTCCTGGAGTAGTCCTGGTCCAGTCCAGGTCCAGTTTTAGCGTTCAGCTCTGCGGTTGTGACATGTATTTATAATCGGCTAATAACACGGCGTAGGTTCAGTTCTGGTTTAGTCCTGCGGCCTCATTTATAAAGCTTTCTTACGCACAAATCCTTGTGTACACACTCTTTACCACAGGATTTATGAAACTCACCCTAAGTTTAGCGCTTTGTTTAACTCAACACTAACTCTGGACCTCCTGTAAGCTCTGCGCAAAGTTTGAGAGAAAGCAGAAGTGAAGACAGTTTGAGGAAGAGTTTGATCAAGAATTCATCAGAAAATCCACGTATACAAAAGAATGACCTTCAGATTTGTGCATTTAAGTCTTTGGTTCGCCAAAAAAAAAGAGAAGGGCTGTTTATTCTCCACAATATTATACATTTAAAACTCATGCACGAGCGCGACCATGTTCCCGGTGCAGCGCAGGGTCTCCCACATATGTTAGCCCGGCACATCCAGGAACTTGACTCGCGGGAGACGTTCCCGTCCCTTTGTGGGGGAGAACAAACAACATCTAAATTCTAAATTTGGAATTTGCATGGTGCACACCTCTCTTGGCTACTAGGCGAACTCACTAGCTTAGGACAACTCCTACTCAGGTTTTATTATTATTATTATTATTATTATTATTATTATTATTGGAATAATGGTCTGACCTCGATTTATCTTGGGCATGAGCAGGTAAGGGGTCCACGCAGGTGTGTCTTATAATCACAGATTAACAGGTGGGTGCAGTGCTGTACTGGGGTGCAGGTCTCCAAAAATGGACCTGTGCAAGATTCTGGCTCCATCCATTTTGATTGGGCCAAACTTTGCCCAAAAAAGTGTAGTGAGTCAAAATGGTCGATGCTCTGAGCATCTGTGTTCAGAACAATTGAAAAAGTCGCTCTAAGTGCACTTATTTCTCAAATAAAAGGAAAATGACACACCTTGCTCTGTGTAATTGTGCATCTCTTCTTATTTTTATTTTCAGGTTTATTTCAGTCCAAATGTCCAAATCCAAATGTAATAAACTCCATGGAAATGCAGAAGTGATGTGTCTCTGTGTCCTGGACCTGACACCAGCTGTTTCCAACTGACACCAGGAAAGTCATGACGCCACTGCACTTGTTTTCTGTTTGTTTTGAGGCAATAAGGAGATTTTGAGTTTATTTACAGACTTGACATTTTGCACTTTTGTAGATAAGGCTGAAAATTAAGCATTTTTTTTACGTCCAAAAAGTTGTTTATACATCTTTGCTGTGAGTGTGAGTGTGAAAAGAGTATGAATTTTATTGTCTGTTTTTTTTTTTTTTTATCACAGTCATATGAAACAACTACAGCAGCAGATTGTGAAATAACAGGTTGTACTGAAAAAAAAACAAAAAACACTTCATTAGGGGAAAAGTAAAATTAAGAAAAAAATCCAGACGAGGACAAATGTGCTAAAACTGCCCTTAGCTCTTGAAACGTTAAAGATGTTGAGTACGGTTTTATGGTTTAAATGAGTAACGTCATACTGCGGAACATTTCAGCACAACAGTAACATCCATAGACACGAGCGGGTGCCAGGCCCTTGACCAGAAAAGTTACGCAATGCACCTTTAAGTGGCTAACCAGTCCCGATTACACCAAGTACATGATAAAAACGCCAATTAACCAAAACGACGGTCGTGTACTGAAAGCGTGTTGTTTATGTTCGTGACCTGAGCTGTGAAAGTCGCTCGTGTCGTGGGCGGGACACAAACAGCCCGTGTGGAAAGGGGCGGGGCTTGTGTTCAAACCCGCGCGCGCTCGTCCAATCAGGCGTGAGAGATTTCTGGCCGTATTTCCCGGCGTCAGATTCCCGGTGAATTTATCATCTCGGGATCTGCTCCGTCTGCTCCTCTCCTCCGCTCCACTGATCCGGGTTTGTTCTGCTAATTGACTTTATTACCCTGATCGCTCCCCACTGTCACCCGCCAAAACAATTAGCACCGCTCCCTCTCTCTCTACCTCCTCCAGCTCTGACTCTGCTCCTCTATCCATCCATCTCTCTCTTCCTCTCTCTTTTCTAGTGCTATTTATTCTTCTCTATCCATCCATCTCTCTCTCTCTTTTCGAGCTCTGTTTCTGCTTCTCTATCTATCCAGCTTTCTCTCTCTATCTCTCTTTTAGCTCTATTTTTGCTTCTTTGTCCATCCATCTCTCTCTCTCTCTACCTCCTCGAGCTCTAGTTCTGCCTCTCTATGCATTCATCTTTCTCTCTCTCTCTTTTAGCTCTGTTTCTGCTCTTCTATCCATCCATCCTTCTCTCTTTCTACCTCCTCCACCTCTGTTTCTGCTTCTCTATCCATCCATCTCTCTCTCTTTACCTCCTTGAGCTCGATTCTGCTTCTCTATCCATTCAGCTTTCTTCCTCTGTTCCTCTCTTCCTCTCTCAATCACATTTTTCTCTCTTCATCTCTCTCATCCCCTTTCCTTCACATCTCTCTCTCTTCCTTCTCTCTCTCACAACTTTCCCTCTTTCTCTCTCTCTTCCTCTATCCCTCACATCTTTGTCTCTTCCTCTCTCTCACACACATCTTCCTCTCCCTCACACTTCTCTCTTTCTCTCTCTCTTCCTCTCCCTTGCATCTTTGTCTCTTCCTCTCTCTCTCTCCTTCACATCTTTCTCTCATCATCTCTTTCTTCCTCTCCTTCACATCTTTGTTTCTTCCTCTTTCCCTTGCATCTTCCTCTCTCTCTTCCTCTTCCTCACATATTTCTCTCTTCCTCTCTCTCTGTTCCTCTCGCTCTTGGATCTTTCTCTCTTCACCTCTTCCTCTCTCCCTCACATCGTCTGTCTTCCTCTCTCTCACATCTTCCTCTCTCTCTCTCTATATATATATATCTTCAGGAGAAACACAATGATTAAACCCATATGAGTCTGTATGTAAAAGTCATATTTGTACACAGGAAACTGAAAGTGATTTGAAGCTGGAGCAGAGACATCAGGGCCGTTTGACACAATCATGTACCTCACACATGAAGGAGACGTCACACATTTGAGACCTGGACCTGGAGTCCACAGAGCAGACTCGCTTTCAGAACCAGCGCGGACGACGGCACAGAACCGCTCAGACCCAGTCCACTGCACACTGGTCTTACTCACCCCGTCTGGAACCAGCACATGCAGCTCCAGATCTATCTGACCAACAGCTCGGACAGTGTTGGGAAGGTGACTTTTAAAATGTATTCCCCTACAGATTACAGATTACACACCCCAAAATGTAGTTTGTAAAGGAATCCATTAAATTACTTAAGGTGAGTAACGTAATCTGAATACTTTGGATTACTTGATTTGCTGTAGAGAAACAAAGGCTAGAATATCGTAACATAAGATGTTTTATCTGCTAAAAGAAAAAAAAAAAACAGACTTTACTGAACCAAATTAAAAATATTATTGATAGAAGACGAGGAAACACGTCCACACAGCATCGTTTAGTCCTGTTAAATCCTGTTTTAGGCCTGGTTTAGACCTGGTTTAGTCCTGGTTTAGACCTAGTTTAGACCTGGTTTTAGATCTGGTTAAGTCCTGGTTTAGACCTGGTTTTAGACCTGGTTAAGTCCTGGTTTAGACCTGGTTTAGACCTGGTTTAGACCTGGTTTAGTCCTGGTTTAGCATGTAATCTGTTACTCCCCAACACTGAGCTCGGAGGACGGCACAAGACCAAGGACCGAACCCTGGCCCCGTCCTGATAAGAATGAACCCTGCCTCTCTAAAGTGTAAGACAGCAGACATGTTCTGTACAGTCTCAAAATCAGTCATGGCTTCTATGTTTAATCTTTGTCTCAGTTTCACTGAAACTGACTTCTCTGAAAATAATATTTCACACTGGACCAAAGCTCGTCTGCTCTCGCTCCACTTCAGGACTCTGTCACATAAAACACCTCCTCTGACTTCTGCAAGTGTTCTACCACTCACCACAGGAGGAGGAGAGAGGGAGAGACATGAGACGACAGGGAGAGGATAGAGGAGAAGGAGAGAAGAGGAACAGAAAGAGGAGGAGAGGGAGAGATGAGGAGAGGAAGAGCAGAGGGAGAGAGAGAAGAGGGACAGAGAGCGGAGAATGAGGAGGAGAGGGAGAGGAGCGGAAGAGAAGAATGATAGAGAGATGAGGTGGAGGAGTAGAGGGAGGTGGAAAAGGAGGAGGAGAGAGAGGAGGAGAGGGAGAGATGAAGGATCCACGGGGGGTTATGCGGGGCTGGTGTGGAGCTGCCATTAGGCCTAAGCGGGGAGGAGAGAGGGAGAAAGGAGGATGAGGAGAAGAGAATCTGGAGAAAGAAGTATAGAGAGAGGAGGAGGAAGGAGGGAGAGAGCCGAGGGTCTGGAGTGGAGCCGGTGCTGTGGAGCTGCCATTAGGCCTAAGTGCTGGAGGTGAGCGGGAGCTGCCAAACGAACAGGACAACTCCTATTCATGTCTAATTAGAGCGGCTGGTGATTAATTATACACCGAGACATTTTCCTTTAACTCGCGGAGCTCGGACCGAGATGACGGATACAGAAATAACACGGAGAAAAGAGAGAGACTAATGTAAGTGCAGAAGGAGACTGTTGATCTGAGTGTGAGAAGAAAAAACACAAGAGCTCAGAAGAGACGAAGAGGAAACAGTGAACAGAACAACACGAACAGACACCAAGAACAGTTTAATACTCAAGACTCTGAACAGAAATGATCCTCAGTTCAGAGTTTACAGCTTCTCTTATCTGTGGGTTTCAGAATTAAAACCGTTGCTACAAGTGATTTTCATTTTTTAATTACTTACATCCTTCAGAAAGACGTGGATCGGAAAATAGATTTCTGCAATACACTGGTAGAATCTACACAGTACTATACACAATTCATCATTTATATTTATTTATATTTACTGATGCTGAAACTTCACACTCCTAAACACTCTTATACACACAAACACACACACACACACACACACACAGACAGACACACACAGACAGACACGTACACACACTTCACACCGTCTCCTGTGGTGCTGTTCTGTCCTGTCTAATGTCTGTATCCATGTTTATGTTGCAAATTAAATAAAACAAAAAAAAAAGTCTCATTGGCTCTAATCTTTACATGTTTATATTTTAAATGTTCATTTATATGTGCTGTGCCTTTATAAATGAATCAGTCAATATGTAAATAAGGGTTTATCACAACTCTATTGTATTTATCTACTCTCTATATACTGTATATATGTAAGGTTTAGTCTTACTCAAGTAGTACATTCACTCAAGTACATTTACTTTGAGTGAGTTATATCACTAGTAATACATTGTACAGTGTAACAGTACACTTACTTGAGTACTGTGAGTGAGTCTAAATCCGAGGTGCTCACAGTTTTTCAGCATGTGACCTACTTATAACATGACCAAGTCTAAATGATGGACCTAGTACAAAGTCAAACTGCACTCAAACACTCTGTGCCTCTTTATTAGACCCTCACTACAGTTTGAGAACGTTGAGAACTTTCACTGGCACTTTACACAAAACTGTGAAGAAAGTGAGTAGGATGTTTAAACCTGTTTTGTCAAGTTCCTAACTGGAGTTATATTCTCTTACAGGTTTTGCAGTGGGATTAACCTCTGCACATTTAATAAACACGTCATGACAAACACAGCTGAATTTGTGCACTTTTATTAGGCAAACTTCAACCATGTGGTGGTAGGTCTGCTGTGTGCTGTGTGCTGTTATGATCCCACTCATCGTGTGTCAGACCTCGAGACAAGCTCCTTCAAGACCAAGACAAGACCAAGTCCAAACATGATCCAGTCTGAGACGAGACCAAGACCATAAAAAACGGTCTTGAGACCATGACTAGTCTTGAGTATTACGGCACGACGATCTACCCACACTACTTTTGAGATTGAAGTATTGGGCACCTCTGGTCTAAAGTGACAAAAGTTTTATGTGACAATATGAAATGTTTTGAATGTTTGTGTTTCTTGCAGCTCCTTCACATCTGATTTAGTTTGTGTCATTTTTGTGTTGATTCTTTATCCTTGGAATTATAAATCAGATGTTATGTCCAGACAGTTACTCTTACGGAAGTAGAAGTTTCCTCATACATTTTTACCTTTTCATAATTTCTTGGACCACTATTATTATTATTATTATTATTATTATTATTATTATTATTATTATTATTATTATTATTATTATTATTATTATTATTTAGTTTCTTATTATGAGCTCCACTAACACATTCACTCTGATGAACGCACTTTCATTCATACACCTTCAATGCTTCTATGAACTGAATAATTATACAATAAATGATAAAAATATACCACAGATCCACAGATCTTAGTCCAAACCTGTAAGTATAAAGTTTGTTTGGGCTTCACTTGTAAATACAACAATAATAAAATGTAAAAACAGAAAGTGCCGAGAGAGTGCTGCGTCAGGACGGAGAGAGGCTGTGTCTGTTTTTATTTTAGGATTTATATTTCCTTCGTCCATATTAGAATAACCTGTAAGTTTAAAGCTTGTTTGGGCTTCACCTGTAAATACAAAAATAATCAAACAGAAAGGGTGAGAGAGGAAAGTGCGTGGAGAGCGCTGTCAGGCCGAGGAGAGGCTGTGTCTGAAGTGTTTTGTCACATTGGCGCGCTGTAATTCGCACCTGACAGAGACGCCCTGAATCCACCCAAATTACAACATGTCAGCGCCAAATAAAGTGCCATAAGTGATTAATGAGGCTCTCCACCTGCCGCGCACGTGCACCCTGAGAGCGCGCACGAGAGGCCACGTGCACGCTTTGAGTGCACAAAGTGAGCGCGCACGAGAGGCCACGAGCACACTGTGAGGCCAAGTACACAGAATAAAGTGCACACTGTGAGGCCATGTGCACAGAGTAAAGTGCATGGAGAGGTCATGTGCACAGAGGAGCAGGCACAGAGAGTCCACGTGCACAGAGTAAAGTGCACACAGTGGCTACATGTACAGAGTAAAGTGCATGGAGAGGTCACATGCACACTGTGAGGCCAAGTACACAGAGTAAAGTGCACACAGTGGCTACGTGCACAGAGTAAAGTGCGCAGAGAGTCCATGTGCATAGAGTAAAGTGCACGGAGAGGCCACATGCACAGAGTAAAGTGCACGGAGAGACCACATGCACAGAGTAAAGTGCAAGGAGGGACCACATGCACAGAGTAAAGTGCAAGGAGGGACCACATGCACAGAGTAAAGTGCATGGAGAGGCTACATGCACAGAGTAAAGTGCAAGGAGGGACCACATGCACAGAGTAAAGTGCATGGAGAGGCTACATGCACAGAGGAGTGGACACAGTGGCTACATGCACAGAGTAAAGTGCATGGAGAGACCACGAGCACAGAGTAAAGTGCACACAGTAAAGTGCACACATTGGCTACGTGCACAGAAGAGCATGCATGGAGAGGCCATGTGCACAGAGTAAAGTGCTCACAGTAAAGTGCAAACAGTAAAGTGCTCACAGTAAAGTGCACACAATGGCTACATGTATAAAGTGCATGGAGAGGCCATGTGCACAGAGTAAAGTGCTCACAGTAAAGTGCAAACAGTAAAGTGCACACAATGGTTACATGTATACAGTAAAGTGCATGGAGAGGCCATGTGCACAGAGTAAAGTGCTCACAGTAAAGTGCTGACAGTAAAGTGCACACAATGGTACATGTATACAGTAAAGTGCATGGAGAGGCCATGTGCACAGAGTAAAGTGCTCACAGTAAAGTGCAAACAGTAAAGTGCTCACAGTAAAGTGCACACAATGGCTACATGTATAAAGTGCATGGAGAGGCCATGTGCACAGAGTAAAGTGCTCACAGTAAAGTGCAAACAGTAAAGTGCTCACAGTGGCTACATGTATAGAGTAAAGTGCATGGAGAGGCCATGTGCACAGAAGAAAGTGTATACCGAGACCAGGTGCACAGAGAATCATGCACAGACAGACCACGTGAGAGGCCATGTTGGTGTTGTCATGAAACTAACATTTCAAACTCGATTTTTGATCCTAAAGAATAAACCTGAAAGTCAATACTGATTCTAATACCATGAAGAGAATTATAATAATAAAACAAAAAACACTCTTTCTTTAGACAACAGAATGTGATTTCCAACATTAAATCAAAGTACTTTCTTGTGTACATGTGCTCTTGTGTGTGTGTGTGTGTGTGTGTGTGTGTGTGTGTGTGTGTGTGTGTGTGTGTGTGTGTGTGTGTGTGTGTGTGCGTGTGCGTGTGTGCGTGTGTGTGTGTGTGTGTGTGTGTGTGTGTGTGTGTGTGTGTGTGTGTGTGTGTGTGTGATCCTCAGTGCTGCAGGCAGGTTCTGTGTGGTTCATGGGCGTAAAGGTGAGGGTTCATTTCTGTCCTGTCACTGTGACCTTTTTATTATCGATACCTGCTCAAATGAGGATCTACTTTCAATTATTCGTCTGATTTTCGATACGTTTTAACAACCCTAGTCCACGTGCACAGAGGAGCGTGCACGAGAGGAGGAGGAGGGCGCGACAGGAGCAGCTGACGAGACATAAACGTGCTCATATTTTCATTCAAACACAGACTTAAGTGTATGCAAATGAGGCACAGCTGAGGAACCCGAGGAGGGAGGGAAGGAGAGAGGGAGGGAGGGAGGGAGGGATAGTCAGATAGATCATGTTAGGTTAATATTGTTAGAAAATAAAACAGGACAAAGGTCTAAACCAGGACAAAACCAGGGATCAAAAATGAGCTCTAAACCAGAACTGAGTGAGACAAAACCAGGTCCAGATAAAAACGAATAAGGCAAGAGTTTACTGTAATTAACCCTCTCAGGCTCAAATAAAATTTTAGTAACAGGAAAAAATCTGATGGGGAAATGGGGAAAATGATCATATGGGGTAGTAATATACAATCCTGTCTTTTTTTTTTTTGAGAGACCTTCACATGCAATGTGTTCTGGGATGTTTGAGACTTGCAGCATTGGTCTGGTGTGGTAAATTAACACTGAAGACTGAAAATGATATGAACACTAACTTTATGTGTAAACCACTTTTCATAAGTTTTCAGTCTGCATCATCCACGTTTATCAGCATGGATGGGAAAAAGGCTCCTGAGTAAAAAAAGCTAATAAAATATGGATTTGGAGTAAGTAGGTAATTGGCATTTAACTGTTGCAAATCTGCAACACCTGCCTGGAGAGGGATAAGGCAGAAAGGATACAGGGTCTTTAAAGTCTTAGTACATGACTTTTAAACCAAAAAATAGACCAAAATAAAAGCATTTTGTTCTCTTTATGTTTTATTTTTATCATGTTCATACTGTAAGCGAGCTTGAATCTCCACAGACCTGACTCTTCACCTGCTTGTTTCCATGGAAATATTGTTCCTTTGGCTATAATCTATAAACAGTACAGCACAAAGTGAATCTATCTCCATGAAGAATGTTCCAAAGTGTGGTTTTAACTTTCTGTTTCCATGGAATCATGCAGGCAACATGCCACCTCCAGAAAGTTAGTATTACATAAAAGGTTGAGGTAGACTTTAGTGCTGCAGCTGACAAGTGTTTTGATCACTGATTATTTTTTTCAATAAGTGATTAGTAACTTGAAACACAAACGTTTTTACTCAATTTTACTGAGATGAAGCTAAAGAGAAGCTGCTCAACCAATACAACCAAACTGTTCTTTCATTAAAACACATTTTGTGCATTTGTTGTGTGATTTTGGGGTAACTCGTGCTCTCCCTGAGTTGTAAATCTCTCCTCTCAGCACACAGAATGTTTTGGAGTCTGTGGATACTTCAGATAAGAATAACTGCATCACTAAATCAGTCACTGATCTCTTAAAGGTGCAGTGTGCATTGTGTAACTTTTCTGGTGGAAAAGTGAAAAAAATATTTTCTCTGTGGAGATGATATTACTTTGTCTGTAAGATTTCACAGTATTAACATTAAACCTTTAGAGTAGAGGTGACCCGGTTTTTCTACATATTTTTGAGCTATAAAACCACCTGTAATTGAATGAATCTAAAGTACAGATGTTTAATGTCATTTAATTTAACATGTAATGTAACTTTTAATGCACAATAAAAACGTATCCATGGAGAACTTGGCGCTGGAGCCTCAAAAAGTAGCCTACAGTAGTGCTGCTCTATCCCCTTAACACCAACTGTCACAAATATGTGTCAAACTGTTTGGATCGAGATAGAAGTTGATTCTTCAGTGCTGGTTCGTGCAGATGCAGGACCTTCCTAGGAACCTTTGGCAAACACTTGTTTCTATTTGTCACAAAGTTAAGGGTTCCCACAGTCATGGAATTCCTGGAAATTGAAAATGTCATTTTCCAGGCCTGGAAGTGTCATGGAATTTTAGTATCTCTTTCACGCAACTTCAGCATTCTGTTAAGTTCTCATTAGACTGATTATTTCTGAACATTTTGTTTAAAAGAGACGACAATAAATGCACTGACAGGATTTTGAATGTTCAAAAACTCTAATCCCAAACCATAAAGTGAGTGGAAAGAGTTAACACTTCATATTTAGATCTAAAAGTCTGATCAATTCTACACATGTAGGTGCTGTAAAGTCATGGAAAATTCACATAGACCATGAAAAAGTCATGGAAAAGTTTTGAGATTTTGTCAGTGAGGAAGAGTGGGAGCCCTGAAATTTGCAACAAACCCACATTTCTATTTATTTTAGTCAGATTAATAATCCCAACACCACAAAGCATTTTTTTATATACATATAAATAAATTCAGGTGTTAAGGGGTTAAAATACAGGTTTCTTATTACACAACCAAATACATAATATAATCAAATATAACAACTATAATTAATATAACATAATATAATATAATATAATATAACATAATATAATACTGTATATCTATAACTAAAAAGAAACTCTGAAATGAAAAATGAACCAAGTCAAAGTTCGTATCCCAACAAACAGTTTGAGCCATAAAACCACCTGTAACTGAATAGATGTAAAGTAAAACTGTTTAATGTCACACTGTGGAACATTCCAGGCAGAGACATAACATCTCCATAGAAACAAGCAGGTGACAGACCCCCAGCCAAAAAGTTACACAGTGCCCCTTTAAATAAGTCATTCATAAATCAGTTTTATAGACGAATAATAAAAATACAATATTCTAAATGTTCTTGCTGTTTTTGAGTAAACACTGCACAGTGTTAATTATAACCACACCAGACGCTGACACTTCTCACAAAGTTCCAGCTTTAATAGAAAACATCTCCAGAAAGTCCTCCGCTCTGCTGAGCCCACACTTGATCTGAAGCACATTTTTAAACTGACTTTGTAAAGTGGAGGAACCGCTAAGCCTTTCCTCTGATATATCTCTATAGAGACCACAGACGTGTAATACAGAAGAGCCAGGATTGAAAACGAAAATCTGCTTCACGGGCCTCAGGAGACAAAACAACAACAATGGAAGAGGCTGGATTCAATTACAGGCGGATAGAGGAGCAGATAGAGCAGGATCGCTCTGCACGGGGAGATACCAGAGCCGCACGCCACTCAATATTGGCACAGTGTGACCCAGCGCGGGGAAAAGCCATCAGGACTGACACCAAACGCTCAAACCCTCAAACCCTCCTCGCCCGAGCCGTCACAGTTCAGTCCCGCGACCTCTGAACTCTGCCCCCATTGGACGACAAAAGACAGAAACCAGGAAGAGCCAGCACAGAGAGAGAAAGAGATATACAGAGAGAGAGAGAGACAGCTCGATGGAGTGTTGGGATTAGAAGGTGGTATTCAAGAAAAAGGGGGATGTAAACTGACAGAGACAATGAAGAGATGAAATGATCTACTGCAAATGTATAAGATTAAAGCTCAGAGATTTGGCAAAAGAATAAAAATAAAAAAAATGTATATTGCGATTTTGGAGATACTTAGAATTAAAATATTGACTGTACCTATTAGAAGAAAAATTTATTACATTTAAAAAATTAAATTAAAAAGTAAGAGTTGAAAACACTAACAGAAACACAAATTTGCAGTGTAACCTTCCAAACAAGGGGATAGTTATTTTGAAGAGTTACAATCTGAACCACTTTACAGGCATGTTTGGGTTTTTGTTTGTTTGTTTGTTTGTTTGTTTGTTTTTTTACATTTGGGATAGATTGTCATAGTAAAGTCCAAACATCAGCACTGAGATAGGAATAATAATAATGACATATTCATTTCTGCAAATATCGCCCAGCCCAACTCTGACTGCCTCTCCATATCACAAAATATCTGTCTGTTTTACTTTGTCATGTTTTAACCCATGAAACAGAAAGAAAAACAGACACTTGAAGTGTGACCCTTTAAACAAGAATATTCTTGTTATTGTGGAAGTTTTCATGGGCATCATTATTCAGGTTGTGTTATTTTGTGTGGGGCTGCTGATCCTCACAGAAAATCTGTTCTATATGGACGATGAAAGTTTTACAGCCTCTGGAGAATCAGTGCAGTGTGACGTGTTGGTCACATAAAAACTGAACACAAATGAACCTACTTTATGTCATATTTTAACTACAAAACTTTCCCCAGATTCTCCTTCAACATGATCAATATTCCCGTTTAACGGGAAGTGCTGCCACAGAAAATGCCGTTTAGTGTTTAGAGACAAATGTGTGGTTGAATAAGGTGGATAAAGTAACATTTGTGCACACTGATGTTTCATTTCACAATTAAATCACTTTTTGTTATAGTGTAAAATATAAATATATTTTATTTCATGTAAACTAAACTAAACTAAACTAAGTACATTGCTTTACATATTGGATCAATATTAATAATAATTAATATAAATGTTAATACATGTAAATACATAAATACATTTGTGTCATTTCGTTTGCTCAGTATATCCCCATCAAAAGGAAGCTTCAGAAAAAAGAAAAAAAAAAAAATCAGCAATTTATATATTTTAAAAAAAATGTAAAATTGTTGTTAAATTAATTTAATAAATAATGAATAAATAATAAATAATACTATATTAATTAGGGAATATAACTGATATTAGTCCCAACTTCTTTTTTTTTTCGTTTTAAATACAAAGTTTGACTCAGATCTATTAAAACTCTTTGATTACTGAAGCTGGTGTTGGTATTTTTGCTGATTTGCAATACTTGAATAAAAATGTGATTGCAAAAATTCACAAATAAATAAGAAATCAAACTGTACAGATATTGGTTGTGTGAGTATCTTCCTTGTCGCCCTGAGTTCCCGGTGTGTTCCCGATGTGTTCCCGGTGTGTTCCCGGTGTGTTCCCGGTGTGTTCCCGGTGTGTTCCCGGTGTTCCCGGTGCGTTCCCGGTGTGTTCTTGGTGCGTTCCCGGTGCGTTCCCGGTGCGTTCCCGGTGAGTTCCCGGTGTGTTCCCGGTGCGTTCCCGGTGAGTTCCCGGTGTGTTCCCGGTGTGTTCTTGAAGCAACAGTCCCTCCTCTTCACTCTTCACTCTTCTCTCTTCACTGGGACAAAGGCAGAGGAGGAGGAGGAGGAGGAGGTAAATTGGATCAGAGCCGAGTGCTGTCAGCTCCTGCTTTATCAGCTCCCGTCTGACGCCCTGAAAGGTCATCTGACATAACACGCCATCAATTTCAAAATGGCGGCGAACGGGATCTTCATTTGCAATTTTCAATTTATCCCGAGCGCTCTTCCTGATAACGTCTGCGAGCTGTCAGCGCTATCGTGACTGTCACCAACATCAGCTGTGCCTGTAGAGCCCAGAGATCCACAGAGCACAGATAAAGGAGGAGGAGCACATCTGCAGGGTTTGAATGGTCCATCACACCAGAGACGGGGTTAAAATGGGTCAAATGCACCACCTGATAAAGCCAATGATACGTGGACATTAAACTCCTATTAGCTGTTGGTTTGGGGTCTGTCACTTGCTGGTTTCTATGGAGATGTCATTGCTCTGTCTGGAATGTTCCACAATGTGACATTAAACAGATCTACTTAACATTTATTCAATTACAGGTGGATTTATAACTCAAAACTACTTATTATTACTTACTATTATCAGTATTTTCTGATGTTCTAATGTAGTTTCCTCGTCACAGACAGACCTGGAGTTGAGTTTTGTTTCACATGTTTCACACACAAACCTTCTTCTCTCAGATAGAAAATGGACTGTTCCACCTTGTGATGTCATGTGGTAATACAGGAAACACTCCACTGTGTTTTTGAACTCCACACACTTTCACTAGAATCATCTGGATGCTTTCAGCTGAACTGAACTAAAGGTAAAAGGAGTTGACCACTTGAAAACTTGAAAACACTTCATGACATCACAAGGTGGAACAGAGCATTTTGAGCTTTAGAGATGTAGACAGATTAATAATGCAGGATTATTCAAACGTGTGAATGAAACAAAACACAACCACATGTATGTTTTTGTTAACAATATTCTAACATGGCTTAAAGATGCATTGTGTAACTTTTTGTGGTGGAGGATCTGTCAGTTTTTTTGTTTTTTTGTTTTTTCATAGAGATGTTATTGCTTTAAACTTTTTTATCTTCATGGAGACCAAACCAGACCTTCCGTTTCACCAGAAGTGCCACCACTGAAAACACCGTTTAGGAGCGTTTAGACACAAAGACGGTGGATAAAGTAACATTTCTGCACATTGGTGGCAAATTTTACAATTAAATCACTGTTTTTACTAAACTCAGCCAATTTGTCTGTTATAGTGTAAAATATAAAAATATTTTATTTCATGTGAACAAAACTAAACAAAGTTCATTGCCTTACATATTGGATCAATATTAATAATAATCTATCTATTAATGCAAGTCTGTCTGTGTGTCCATCTGTTTGTTTGTCTTCCATGTGTAACTCTGGAACCGCTCATCTGACTGATCTCAGAGTTAGAGGGGGTCATTCTAACAGTACAGGTGTGTGCAGGGCCAAGTTTCATGTTGTTAAGATGAAAAATGCCAAAGATCTTTTGGAATCACGGACACCACGGGTCACATGACATCACAGGAAAGTGTAGCCAGTGAGTCTTCTACAGGCTGTGCACTAGTTAACAGAAATAACATATGACTTATTAATATTATAACAATCATACATGTAAATAAATAAATAAAATGTGTGTCATTTTGTTTGCTCAGTATATCCCCAACAAAAGAAAGTTTTAGGGAAAAAAATAAATAAAAAATCTGCAATTTATATATTTATTTATTTTATTAACTTTTTTAAAATGTTAATTTAATTATATAACTGAAAATAAAAGTTGGACTCAGATCCACATGATTTTGTTGACAACATTCTAACACAGATTAAAGATGCACTGTGTAACTTTTCTAGTGGAGGGCCCATCAAATGCTTTTCTCCATGGAGATGTTATTGCTTTGTCTAGAATGTTTCACAGTATGGCATTAAACTTGTCTATCATCATGGAGACCAAACCCGATTAAGTTACAGGTAAAAAAAAAGTTTTGTTTTTTTTTTAGGTATTTTTGAGCTTTAAATCCACCTGCACTGAAAAAATGAGCTGATCTGGAGGTGAGACTTTTTAAAGATTTTATATGTTTCTCTGGACTAGAATGTCGTCATTGTTAAAACATGTTTGTGGTGTTTTATTTGAAATTAGAGTTAATGTAAAGACTGTTTCCATGAAACAAATTGTTTTTGACTGTTCATCTACAAGAGTGTGACAGTTGGACTAAGATGTGAATGTGTTTGTTCCAGAGTCGTCTACAAACACAGAGTGACGTCCAGAGCTCTGCTGGAGCTGTGGGGAAGTTCATGAATGTTACAGCTGATGTTTCAGAAAAAAGGAAGATGTTTGAGAACCAACAAAACACAGAGCATGGATGAACAAAATAAGTAACTCAACTCAAATGATTTTAAACAAATTTTTCTAAATGAACTTCTATTGAAACAGTTTTTGTGCTTCTCCAGGGTGATGTGGCATTAGGAGACTTTATACCAGATGCCCTCCCTGTTACTGTGTTTAGAGGAAGAAAAGCAGCACATGGTGAGTTTTGTTTCTGCAGATACAGTTCTAATGTTCTTGTGATTCTGTTCTGGTCCATTATTGTAGTAATAAGTACTTTGAATGTATTTAAACATGTAGAACAGAGTAGATGATCAGAATGTGATCATCATGTGTTATTCTGTGTCCACAGGCAGAGACCAGAGCTTCTTCACTGGAATAAATCTTCACACTGTCCAGCTCCAAACTGTGTGTCTCTGTACTTGTGTGTCTCTGTGTGTTTGATTCTGTTTAAGACAAGACAGAACTGTAGAAAACTAAAGACTGTTTTTGTATTATTGTACAGAATTAGATCAATTAAATTAAATTATACATACTTATACATTTCATGATAAGGTAACATAAGATTTCATCAACATGAAAAAGTGATGTTCATGTTCTGAGAAAAATCTGCGTAGAAGGGATCAAAATAAGTTTCAAAGCCTAAACATAATTTTATTGCGTGCAACCGCTTTCCATAACTTTTTTACGCAAATCCAGCGACCTTTTTTTTTCAGTGTGTAATTGAATAAATGAAAGGTAGATGTGTTTAAAGTCATACTGAGGAACATTCCAGGCAGAGCAAAGACACATCCACAGAAACAGAATCCACCAAAAAAGTTACACAATGCACCTTTAAAGCTCACAAGAGTCAAATTTGCATTTAAAAAAAAAAAGTTGTGGTGGTACAGTCGGTCCCTCTTTAAAACCCGCCGCTCGTATTCTCAGAGTTACTGTTTTGGAGAAAAGAGGCCGGGCGCCAAATTCTCAAACGCAAACAACCACCCATCACCATCACCGCCTATTCATCCTCGGGGGAGCACCTGACACAAGAGGCCCACAGACGAAGCACTAGAGCCAGCCGGGCCCTTGGCAGCTTCCCCTGGTCTCTCTGGAGCTCCGGAGAACAGCTGTGCCTAATAAAGCCCCTCATCTCCAACAAAAAAAGCCCAAATGGAGCACTTGTGGAGGAGAGCGATGATGGAGGGATTTGGGGTGAAAAGCGCAATTTGTCCTAACCAGGAGGAGAGGTACAATGTGGCGTTTGATTGGTGGAGGCGTGGATTTAAAAGCGCGCTGATTGGCTGTGAGGGGACACTCCTGAGAAAGCTTAGGTTGGTAGCGTCGGTCCAAAATGCTTCCGGACTGAAATGTCTCAAGAAAATACAGCTGGGAATTGAAGATGTGAAGTGTGAAGTGTGTGCCAACTGTGATCCATGGACTCTGGAACCATAATATAAACGCCACATGCAGGATTTTGGTTTATCGGGAGTAATAATCAGTCGAAATACAACTCTGAGTCAGTTAAAGTTACCATCTGTAATTAAAGTGGCCGATCCGAACCTGTTGTATTCCCGCATGTCACCACTAGAGGCTGTCAATATTAGAGGTGTCAGATAATGTGGCAGGTTTAGTGTGACAGAAGAAGACAGTAAAGCACAGGTGAGTCTGAACAAAGGACAGGTGAGTCTGAACAAAGGACAGGTGAGTCTGAACAAAGTACAGGTGAGTCCGAACATAGGACCGGTGAGTCTGAACAAAGGACAGGTGAGTCCGAACATAGGACCGGTGAGTCTGAACAAAGGACAGGTGAGAGAAGAAAAGGGGCCAGGTGAGGGGACAGGTTAGAGGAGGGGGCAGGTGAAGGGTGGGGCCAGTGATGGGAGGGGCCTGATGAGTCTGAACATAGGACAGGTGAAGGGACAAGCCAGGTGAGGGGAGGGGACAGGTTATGGGAGGGGCCAGGTGAGTCTGAACAAAGGACAGATGAGAGAAGGAGCCAGATGAGGGAAGGGCACAGGCGAGGGGAGGTGACAGGTGAGAGGAGAGGCCAAATGAGGGGCCAGGTGAGTCTGAACAAGAACAAGTGGGAGGAGGGGACAGGTGGAAGGAGGGACAGGTAATGGGAGGGGCCAGGTAAGTCTGAATATAGGACAGGTGAGGGGACAGGTGAGGAAAGGAACCAGGTGAGAACAAAGGACAGGTGAGAGCAGGGGCCAGGTGAGGAGAGGGGACAGGTGAGGAGAAAGGCCAGGTGAGAAAAGGAGAAAAGGGGACAGGTGAGGGAAAAGGACAGGTGAAGGGAGGGGCCAGGGAGAGGAGGGGACAAGTGAGAGGAGGGGACAGGTGAGCCTGAAAAAAGGACAGGTGAGGCAGGTCATACTGTATAACAATATTAGTTCAAAGTTTAAGGTTGTCCCCAAAACCAGTACTAGATACTAACTGATTGTGAAAATTAAAACTAGACTTCAAACTTCAGATTCAAATATTCGTCTTGACTTTTTGCGTTTTCTGATTCACTTTTAGAGAACTATCCCAGAGGCAGGTTACACGCCTTATCTGTCAGTATCAAAACAAACACGGCTGCTCAAAAGGCTAAAAATAAAGAAAAAAATAAAATTACATGGGGCTGAAAAAAGTGAATTGTATTTGTATTGTAAAGTGATTGTATTTGTAAATGTAGGTGAGCAGCTCCTTCGTTTGTCATGCGTCATTAAAAAAATGCACACTAATATCCTTTTGTATAAATAATAATATCAGTCTGGATTTGACAAGCAATGGAAATGAAATTTATAGAAGTGTGACAAGATCTAGAACAGGATTTAAAGTTGAGATAAGGTTCAATTAGGTTATGAGATTAAGATCAGCCTCCAGGAAATGAATGGAAGTCAATGGAACGTCCCTACAAAGCATGGACAACTAACAGGAGTGTATGTGTGTATGTCTGTGTGTGTCTGTGTGCATATGTGCTTTACGTGTATATATATGTGCGTCTGTCTGTGCGTGTGTGTGCTTGTTTGTGTGTCTGAATGTGTGTATACATACATGTGTTTGTGCGTATGTATATGTGTGTGTCTGCATGTACGTGTGTGTATTTATGTGTTTGTATGTGTCTTTGTGTGTATGTCTTTATTTATATAGCACTTTCACAGACATTTTCTGTCCCCAAAGACGCTTTATTATTCAGCATTCATTCATACAGCATTATTCATTCACTCTATACCTGGTGGTGGTAAACTACTATTGTAGCCACAGCTGCCCTGGGGCACACTGACAGAAGCGCAGCTGCCATGCCACTCGGTGCCATCGGTCCCTCCGACCACCACCATCACTCACACACACACCACTTTCATACTAGGCAATGTGGGCGAAGTGTCTTGCCTAAGGACACAATGATTGAATTGATTGTATGAATTGTATATATATTGTATATTAACTGACCATGACTATCAACTGTTTATGGAGACCTATGTAGCATGTTTTGGGTTGATGGGGGAAACCCATCCAGACACGGGGAGAAACATGCAAACTCCACACAGAAAGGCCCAGGCGACCCGGGGATCGAACCCAGAACCTTCTTGCTGTGAGGCATGAGTTGTTGTTGTAGGTTTGTGTGCGTCTCTCTGCATGAATTACTTAAACTGAAGCGTTGCTCGTGTGTGTGAGAGACGCTTTGATATGATAATAGAAGCTTCTGAACAACACCAGGTCTGTTTACGTGTGTGCAGGGGCACTTTCAGCACATTATGGGGACCGGCTTGCCTCGTTCAGATCAACACCATGATTTAAAGTTCAGATACGGGTTAGGATGGGTTATGGTTTGGGTTTAGGTTAAGGGTAGTTAAGTAGAGACAATGATTAAGGTTATGATCAATCTCCGCAGAATAATGTCTTCAAAAAGCATGGAAACTCACATGTGTTTGTGTGTGATTTTATGTCTGTTTGTGTGTGTGTGTGTGTGTGCGTGTGTGTTTGTGTGTACCACTGTGTCCTGCTGACATCAACATGGCCTCACAGTGACAGCAGAGATCAGTAAGTACACATGGGTCATGCTAAACATTGCACAAACTCAAATGATTAAATGAGTTTTTTTTACATAATCCATTTGAAAGTCTTTCCAGTCTTTGCAGTGATGTTGTTCAATATTATAGGAATAAAAATGACTGTGCCAAACATGATGGTTAATGATGTGGTTGAAGTTCAGGATGACAGCAAAAGAAGAAGGGATGCACCGATCCATCTTTTTCAGGTCCAATACGATATCGATACTTAAGATTCAAGAATCTGCCAATAATCAGTACTAACCCATATCAGTGTAGGGACAGGGTCTGTGTACCATTTGTTCTTTTGAATTTCAACTAAGAACGAAAAACAATCAAATGGGAAAACAGTTTATTTCATTATTCTGTTTTAGTGTCAAACATGGTGGCCATACCAGTTTGTCAAAGCCTGATCCTGTCAGATGTCAGATGGTCCGCAGGGTCGGGTCTGGTCTGGACTTGGATGGAGACACTGGGAAAATCAAGAGCCACAGGGGGGTCACAAAAACTCTCATTGTGTCCTTAGGCAAGACACTTGACCCACATTGCCTAGTATGAAAGTGGTGTGTGTGTGAGTGATGGTGGTGATGGGTGGGAGGGACCAATGGCGCAGATTGGCAGCCGTGCTTCAGTCAGTCTGTCCCAGGGCAGCTGTGACTACAATAGTATCTTACCAACACCAAGTGTTGAGTGAATCAACAATGAACTGTAAAGCACTTTGGGTATCTTGAAAGGTGATATATAAATGTAATGATTCATTTAAAACAAAAAATAAACCTCTATTGACCTCTATTTCCAATATTTAATTTAAAGTTTATTTCAGATAACACGAAAAATTGTTGTGTCATATTTCATTCTTAAATTAAATTTGAAAATGGTACACCATCTGGACTGGCAATGGCCTTTTCTCCCCTCTAAAAAACAGTTAATTTATTACAAATTTGATCCAAATGTGTTATTTATCCTGAAGTAACTGCGGAACAGTTTTGTATGAATAAAAGTTCAAACATTACAAGATGTCTTAGGTCTACATCAACTAGAAAATAGTCTTACATCAAATGAAAAGGCTCAACCAGGATATCGTCTGAACTGATATCAATGAACCAACACCTAAATTTCCTGGATCAGCACCGACATCCAATACCAGTATCATTATCGGTGCATCCCTAAAAAGAAAACATATCACTTAATACAGTTTAAAAAGGAGAAGGATGAGTTATGCAGTTTGATAAATACCTTTCATTTCAAGTCAGGGAGCCTTGGATCTTTTTATGTAATATTATTATTATTATTATTATTATTATTATTATTATTATTATTACAGGTTGTATTTTATTACAGGGTTTTAAACTAAATATCCAAATGTTTCACATCTCTAAATAATTGCAATGTTATTATGAATACTGTACATTTTTGTGATATTTCTCAAACCTCTGCTCACATGTTTGTACCTAAATCCAACCATGAAATCCAGATTATTTTTACTCTCTGCTTTTGTCCTGGCGTCACCAAATGTTGAGTGAATCAACAATGAACTGTAAAGTGCTTTGGGTATCTTGAAAGGCGATATATAAATGCAATGATTAATTTAAAACAAAAATAAACAGATTTCGACCTCTATTTCCAATGTTTAAAGTTTCTTAATTTAAATTTAAATGAACAAACGGTACACGGACCGGACTGGCAATGGCCTTTTCCCCCTCCAAAGAACAGCCAACTTGTTACAAATTTGATCCAAATGTGTTATTTATCCTGAAGTAACTGTGGAATAGTTTTGTATGAATAAAAGTTCAAACATTATGAGATGTCTTAGGTCTACATCAACTAGAAAATAATCTTATTACATGATCCAATACCAGTATCATTATCGGTGCATCCCTAAAAAGAAAACATATCACTTAATACAGTTTAAAAAGGAGAAGGATGAGTTATGCAGTCTGATAAATACCTATTACAGCCAAATAAAGGACTTTCATTTCAAGTCAGGGAGCCTTGGATCTCTCTTTTTATGCATTATTATTATTACAGGTTATATTTTATTACAGGGTTTTAAACTAAATATCCGAATGTTTCATATCTCTAAACAATAATGGTGATGTTATAATGAATACTGTACATTTTTGTGATATTTCTCAAACCTCTGCTCACATGTTTGTACCTAAATCCAACCATGAAATCCAGATTATTTTTACTCTCTGCTTTTGTCCTGGCGTTTGTTTACGGTCAAACCTTGAATGAAAAGCTGCTGTGACCAGTTTAAACTCACCGTGTTGATATGAGGTCAGTGTTTTATAGTGGTCTTAAACCCTGAGCACGGCCCCATTCCCACACACGGGCTCGTTACCTCTCTGCTCGTCATGCGTCATGCGCTCAGCCAATCGGCTGCCCGCTCCCCGTGATGTCACAGGTCACCGCGAGCTGCCATTAAAACATGGGGGGGGGTCTCCACGGTTACGGCGAGCGTGCTGCCATGGCAACGCGTGAGTTTGGGTGAGTTGTCCCGGACGCCCGCCTGAGTCAGCCGTCACCCATCAGCCCCCTGCGTCACCAGGCCCAGAATACAGCTCTGTGTTTCAGCGCTGACCTTTACTCAGACCACCCAGAAGGGCATGTCCGGAGAGAGAAGGGGGGGAAGGGGGGGTCTGGACATGGGACCAGGTCTGGACCAGAGACCAGGAACCACCCACAAACTCAATAAAAAGAAGGGACAGGACAGTGACACATTCACATATAACTCCAGCTCTTTCTTTGAAACAACCATAAACCAGAGTTAACACCAAATATCCAGAGTCCAACAGTGATTTAAAATTTAGTCAATGATTATCACTGATGACGCACAATGATTTCTCAGGAATTACCATATTTTTTAGACTGTAAGTGGCACTTTTTTTCATGGTTTGTGTGTTTCCTTTGACTTCTATATTAAAATGTTTCAGTGTGAGGTATCTGCTGCTCCTGTTCCTCCTGTACCACTGTCACTTCACTCTACTGCACATGTCTCCTGCAGAAAGAGCCTCTGTTCTGTTTGTATCATGTCAGTCGATCGCACCATTACTTCTGCACCACTGAACAATTGAACATTTAAACAAACTTATAGGCGAGTTTCATTGTTGACAAAAGTGTGCATTGCATGCTGGAAATTATTTTGGTCGGCAGCAAGAAACACTAATTCAACATGACGGACGGAGCGAGAAAGCACGTAAAGGGTATTGATCCTGGTTATTTATCCACTCGAACGGCAGAGGACCCAAGACCATTTGACCAGAAATTGGTCAGAAGCATCGACGGACGACAAATCACCCTTTTCAACCCCGACAAAAGGTGGACCAAACCAAACTTCTGGTCAGAATCACAAACTACCTGGACAAATATTCACTTTGACAATATCCACAATGACTTGGTGGAAACTCCTGGGCCATTCACAGCAGAAAAGATGAAAACCTCCAAGAGTCTCGATGTGTTGTTGAACTTGTTGGAGTCCACAGTTTGCTAGGATCTTCTACGTTTGCTCTGTGAATGTTTGAAAGCCGTTTAATTCACCGTTAGTGGTTCTTTTCTCTCAGAATACGAAAAAGACATTTTCCTTCTTCCGTGCTTCTATTTGTGCATCCGATAATGCAGCAGGAATTTACCATTATCGGGGATAAATACGCGAGGTTACGCACTGTGTTTGACCACTATCGTGTTTCTTGCCTCCGACCAAAATATTTCCCAGCATGCAACGCGGGCTTTTAATAACAATGACATCAGCTGAAACTCGCCTATAAAGATGACTGAGAAGACTGAACACAAATGCCCCCAAAAAGAAAATCTGATTTTGCAGATTACAAACTGCAAGTCGTGAAATCTGCAGCTGAAAATGATAATCGAGCAGCAGAAAGAAAGTCTGGAGTGAGTGTCTCCAGGACCTCTGATTCGCCTCACCTGCAAGAAATCAAGAGCCAACTACTTGAGACCTGCTCACCTGTGAGACTCTGCCAAGCCCCGCTCCAAGCCCCGCTCCAAGCCCCGCTCCAAGCCCCGCTCCAAGCCCCCCCAAGCCCCGCTCCAAGCCCCGCTCCAAGCCCCGCTCCAAGCCCCCCGCTCCAAGCCCCGCTCCAAGCCCCGCTCCAAGCCCCGCTCCAAGCCCCGCTCCAAGCCCCGCACATTCTACCAGTTGTAAATAAATTCTTCTTTTTTCATTTTTGTGAACCGGTCTCCATTCCATTTTTTGGGTCCCTCCATTGTTGCGCCACATAACAGTTATTTTTCTTATCTTCAGTGTAACAAGATGTATTTTCTTATTTTAACTACAAAAAGTCTTGTTCCATTCGTAGACCATTTTACTTGTCAAGTAAAATTTTGTCAAATCATGACACAACTTTGTTTATTCAAGTAGTTTTAACTTAGATAGACTGTTCTTTTAGCAGTGCAGGTTGCCGTTAACTTGGAAAAAAAAAAAAACACTACATGACATCACAACGTGGAACAGGATTACTTAAACACGTGTGAATGAAATAAAACACAACTCCGGCTCTGTTTGTGAAGAGGAAACAACATTTTAACTTGAAAAAAATAATCTGCCCTCCTTTACGAGACATTTAAACATGTTCTTGACTTTGTGATTTTAGTTTCGTATCATCAGCTGTGTTTAGTTAAAATATTATGGCATCCACTCTTGCTTTGTGCGTTTCGTGGCTATAAATTAATGCCTGGAATTTCCAATAGCTACAGGGTTTTTGGTCGACCACGAATAATTTCATGGACTTCCATTTTTCAGTCTCATTTCAATTAAAATTCCTCATCTCCCTTTGGTTACAGAAAAGCCCACTCACTAACAGCGCAAAAGAGAATTATAGCCTAGATTTCAAATGAAGAGTTGGGTAGATATGACTTGATATTAAACTACCTTGAAATGTACAATACTTGTTCTTTAATGCTGAACTCTCTTCCCTCTCTAACCACCAGACTGCGTCTCCGTAAAGAACACTTGTTTTGCGTTCTTAATTGAAAATTAATTGGCAATGGCCTTTTTTCCCCTTCAAAAAACAGTTAATGTGTTACAAATTTGATCCAATTGTGTTATTTATCCTGAAGTAACTGTGGAACAGTTTTGTTTGAATAAAAGTTCAAACATTACGAGATGTCTTAGGACTAGATCAGCTACAAAATAATCTTATTACATCAAATGAAAAGGCTCAACCAGGATATCGACTGAACTGATACCAAACCAACAACTGATCCGACTACATTTCCTGAATCACCACTGATATCCAATACCAGTAACTTTATCGGTGCATCCCTAAAAAGAAGACATATCACTTAATATAGTTTAAAAAGGAGAATCTGTGTCTCCCTGAAGAACACTTGGACTTCTCCAGTTATTATTATTTATTTATATGTTTTGGAGTGAGGAATACAATTTAGATTCTTCATATGTTGCTAGCCTGATCAGATGGTTTCCACAAAGTGAAACCGTCTGACCTCGCAGCATTAGGATTAATTCGCTCAACGGTAGGCGGGTTCTTTTTTTTATTTAACCAATCGCTGCAATTTGGTCGTGACTGACGGGGCTAACTGGTATATTAAGCTTTTCCCAAATCCCGTAGGAAGAAGGGCAATAACGACTTTCCCCCTTGATAAAATTCAACAAACATTCTCTTTGTTCCACCTTTAAATCCTCGATCTCGGGAATTCATTCTCAACACAGAATGTGTGTGTTCGTCTACATCCATCTCGACGCTTTGTTTACTGTTGTGCTGTTCCACAAAAGGAACCCAGACAGACACGACGAGTTTGACGTCATCACTTCACAGCTCACAGCTGATTGGCCAGTGCTCGGTCTACAACTTCCGGGGTTCTTGCAAACCTTCTAGTGTATTCTGAATCCTGACCTAGTCACTGGAGAGAAATGAAATTGAGTGCAGGCACAAGGTGGCACCAGCCTGGCTAATGTTTTGCATGAAGAACTGACAATAAACTTTTTTGAAATGAATTTGTTTTCCATCTGAGATTTAGATGTGGCTATGTATGTGGGAGTACTGTATGTAAAATATGCAACCATTGCTCTGTTAAAAATATATATATTTAAAAAAATAATACACGAGCAGAGACAGAGAGCTGTCTGTATAACCAGAGCGCTCATGAAAATGTCTACTGTTCATCTTTTTCTGCTCAGAAATGTATAAACTGTTTGGTGGTTAAGCAGGAATTCCATCCATCAATGGACACAACGATAAACAGACACACCTGAACTACTCTCACCTTTTTACTTTTAAAGACTGTTTTAAACTGGATTCACGGTGCAGTTTGGTGGACTGGGGTCATTATTTGCGGAGGACAGTTAATATGGATAATGTGGATGAGATGTTGCACTTTAAATTTACCACTTTACAAGAGAAGAGGAATAAAGTCTAATCATTATTTTCACTCTTAGAGAAACACAAACAATATCCTCCGTGTGTCATTAGACCTATGAGAATAGTTTGATTTTAATTATGTCGGTTCGGACATAATCGAAATATCTTCATGCCTATCGAGCTCAGGTCAGATTCAATAACTGCTCTGTCAGACGCAGGTTTGGACAGAAACAGTCGGCTCAATCCACACTCTAATCCAGGGATCCCCAACCTTTTGCGTCTGGTGAGCTACTTTTACAAAATGAAAATGCCAGAGAGCTGCTTATTTTAGTATTTGCAAGAAAAGAAGTCGATATAAGAGGGTAAGCCTTGGTGTTGCACAGTTAAACGCCTATAAAACCTAAAACCATTATCCATTCATCAGAGCACAAAGTTCAAAATAACATATTTACAACAGTGATTAATCAAACTTGTGTTCTTCAGTAAAATGCGTATAATTCAGAAGTCCTACTTGTAAGAGGGTGGAGAGTTTCTGGTAACTCCCGAGCTACAGGTTGGAGACTTCTGATCTAGTCTGTATGCACGGGTTTCACAATGACAAAAAATTAGGACTGTTACCACAGCAGTTAAGAAATTTTGAATGGAAAAAAGTCCTCAAAAGGGAAACACATACCCTATTGTCCACACTATTAGTTGCGCTCTTAAGCCTCCAACCCCATCAAAAAATGACTGCGCCCCGCAATCCAGAGCGCCCTATACACGAATCCACTCAGGTGTCCCAGCACGACTTCAGTAAACCACAAACACACACGGAGCAGACAGCGACCGCACAGCAAAACACACCCACAGACACACTCATCACTCCACGCCGACGAGGAACGGAACGGAGGAACAAACCGAAAAAGCGAGTGCAATGTGCCACTTCTGGACACAACTGAACAACTGAGTCACTGTGAACACGCCGACAATCCGTTGGTCCCAGACAGCACCTCCCTACACGCCACAACTGAACAAAGCCCAGAGTCACCGTGAACGAACAAACAAACAAAACCACTCACCCATCACACTGCTGGGTTTCATTTAAAGTCTGGTGCAGTTTATTTGTGAAAAACGTTCAAAAATAGACCATTTAATGACAGTTTATATATTTTTATTTATTTTTATAATCCAGAGCACGGAAAATCCAGAAAATACGGTACGGAGACTTTAATTTCAATTGACATCGGCAGCAACTATGCAAAATCATAAAGCCAAAATGATAGTGGAGGCGCTCAAGGCAACTTTTGAAATAAAGTAAATTGAAATTCACAGTTGTCACTGAACCAAAACCTTAGCCCTCTCCAGGCAGGTGTTGCAGATTTGCAACAGCTAAATTCCAATTACCTACTTACTCTAAATCCATATTATATGATCTTTTTTTACTCTGGAGTCTTTTCTCCCATCCATGCTGATAAACGTGGACGATGCAGACTCCACACAAACGGCCTGCCAGAAGTGCAAAATACTTTTTTTTGTTTACAAAGGATAAAAAAGTCAGGATTGTATATTACTACCCCATATTATAATTTTCCCCAAATATCAGATTTTTCCTGATACTAAAAATTAATTTGAGCCTGAGAGGGTTAAAAGCCAGTGTTCGTTTCTCATACTTATTGAAATCGTACAATGGGTAACATGTCTCGCTCAAGGACACAACATTACGCACTAGTTCAACCCGTGATCATCCCGCCAACCTTCCACTGAACGCTTTTTCTTACTCACCTCCTCAATGCCATGATATCACAAACACCACTGAAAGCAAACTTTAAGCCAATGTAGAGATATAAATAACTAAATGATTTGTGATCTAAAAGTTTTGAAAAGCTTATTTTGGTGGTTTTAATGTGGTTTTATTATCCGCAGGTGACAGACCCTGAACTTTGGTGTGGTCATATGGACTTGTGCGGAGTGAATAAGTGTCAGAGGACGATCTTCACGTCATAATAAAAGGCTAATTGGACTGCTACAGGTGAGGTTATGAGACGCAGAGAGACAAATCAATACACAGTGAACAGGTAGCCTTGAATTACTTACACTCTCACACAGACTTAAAGATGACATGGTTTTATATTTCTTTTTTTTTTTAGATCTGTGAAGGCAAAGGTCACAGTGAAGACATGAGATGATGGACCACACATTCGTCGATAAATAAGTTTTAATTCAACCCGGAAAGACCTAAACAGACAATGTAAAACTAGTTTGCAGACTTTGTACGTCGGACCTTGAATGAAGCGAGCGTTTAACAGAGATGGGACAAGATCTGTGCCACAAGATGAGACAAAATTACCACGAGATTGTGTCCACAGGCTGAAAATGATCTTTTTTTTTTACGTGTTTGGAGTTGGCGAGATACATTTTTTGAGAAGCTGCAGTCACAGAAAGTAGTGCTACAGTAAAAACATGAAATAAAGTAAAATCAAAAACAGTGAGAATAAAATTAGGAGCTTGATTGCACAATGTACAGTAAATAATGTCAAAATCTGGTCTTGTCTGGTTCTCTCAGGTTCTGCCTCGTGTCTCATCTTGTGAAAGTTGTATGTTGTTGTAGTATTTAAACATGTACTTTGGATGGGAAACATTGGTATTCCCCATAAGTGCTTGGTACAGCAGTCACATAGATGGATCTGGGACTGCCCTGACATCCTGAACCCTGAAACAATCGCTCCTTCATGCCTTTTCTAATTGTCATTCTGAGTGTGCGGCCATTAGAGCCCTCCAGCGTGCCCAGTGTGCCAGTCAGGAGAGGGGCATGAGCCAGGCAAACAGAGGGGCCATTCATCCGTGAGAACTGCCCGTGGGTGAGTGCCAAACACAGCTAGCATCACAGCTTTGCCATCAGACGCAACTGTCGGCAAGGAAACGCTCTTGGCAGGGTTCAAGCTGTAGCAAAACCTGATGCTTGTCTGTCTAAACCAAACCACAGGCTTTACAGCGCAGTTTAAAGCTCCTGTAATACACACAATGAACTCTTGTAACTCATGTTATAATGCTACTTTACTGTATAATATGAATTGTATTTCTTTATAAAAAAGTAAATATAATTGTTCTGATGAGCTGCTCAGACTTTAGAGTTTACGTTATGACTAAATGAAAAAGTGAAGTTGCCTTATAAAAAATGCGATTTAAAACACACCTTTAAAATAAAAGCAATGCAGCTTTAGTCCAGGCATGAGGCCAAATTATAATATGTTTATTTTGTAATTCCAGATGAGCTTAAACGGGCTAGTCAGACCAAAAGGCCGTATGTGTCCCTGGAGCTGGACAATGCCCACGTCTGAGGGAACAGCTCCTTTTAACTATAGTTCAGTAGAGATTGGCAGTTCCAGAACTGAAATGATCCAAATGATTCTAATAAAGGTGTGTGGAGTTTAAAAACACAGTGGAGCACTTCCTTTATTACTACAAGAGTGATATCTGTTTGAGAGAAGAAATATGAAAAAAAAAAAAGACACAACTCCAGGTCTGTTTATGATGAGGAAACTACATTGTTGTCTCCTCCTAGGACCTGGCCTCCATATGTGCACATATATGTCCAACACATTTTGGGTTGTTCAGGCACTTCATCAATAGTTTTTACAATCATTATTCAATTGTGACGTTATTGTATAAAAAAATTCAAAAGGAGCACTTCCTGGACCTCCAGAGGATAATACACAGTAGACAGAAAACAGTGATGCTTTTGGGGAAGGGAAGTCACTTTAATGATGCAAAAAACCCAAGACACTCACTGTATAAAATAAAAGACATTGTCATGTCTTTATTAATTTACAGCATGTCTTAATGGACATGCCGTAAAGACTGTTTTTAGTGGCAGGAGAACTATGACCATTGACATGCACTAGTCCACTAGCACCAGTGACCTCTGCAAATACAAGGACTGGATGGAAGATTTCAAAAAGTGTCTCCATTAGTGTTATAACGTTTTTACAACCTCTATATCCTGTATCATATTTTGATGAACTTTTGCTAGTAATGAAAGGAATTGACCTTTTGAAAAAAGTCTCCCCGGACTCAAAATGAAGTTTTGGTAAAGCCGACCAACAACCAGAATAAAACTGTTAGGAGGTTAATATCTGTTCAATCATAAAATAACCTAAGAAACTGAAACTCCAGGATTCTGGGAAAACTGTAGGCTACAATATATCACTACTAAACCAGACAGATTTTTCCAAATTGACATGTCTTATAAAGTGAAAGCAAGAATAGAAAGTGAAACTCCAGTATATTATGACGGCAGTACAACTTATTATTGATCCATTTTCAGTCAAATTGACTTGTAATGGTCTTTGTGAGAATTTAGCAAGGTTTTACATTTCATATCATTGGCTGTAATGTGTATTTAATATTTTTTTTGTTTCAGGGACTTTTTTAAAAGAGAGTTGAAAATGGAGTTTGGTTTCTTCAATATGTGGGTTTCACGTGACGTCACAGGGCTACGTTTGTCAGCACGCAAAATCAGATGGAGGGCAGGAAGTGAACTGACTGGAGGAAAATGCCGATGTGTTGTGTAGTTTACGGCTGTGCCAATCGTTCTAACCGAGAGAAGGAAAAGCGTTTTTTAGAGTACTGAATATAGTCGTCCACAAAGGTCAGAAATGGGAAAAGCCGACAGAACAACACCGTAAAAAGTGGATTAAAAACCTGTTTGTGGTCGGGAGGAGCAGAATTCGTTAATGCTCGTGTCTGCAGTGACCAGTTCGACAAAGGTTTGTTACAAAGATAAATTGTTTTTTGTGGTTTACCTAAACATAAACGAATCATTAACGACTAACGGCGAACGACGTTTGTTGACATTAAATAGTTCAGATCGAGGTCACTGCTGATACACTGCAGTTTCTCCCATAACGTCTATACACATAAAATAAGAGAAACACTCACCCCGGCCAAGACCAAACCATAATCATCATTTAGGAGTTTTGCACCAAGGTTGAGGACCCATCCACTGACAAAAAAAGTTCTATGCCTCCAAACTTTTGTACTTCATCTGTTGTCTGGTGTAGAACGATGTCTGAAGAGCTAAATAGTTCATGATCTCCTCTGCCTCGATTGTCGGCAAATCTTTTACTTCAGTTGAAAATTCTCTCATTTTCAATAAGATCAGGGTCACGTCCAATATATTTGTCGACTAACTGCTCGTACTTTTGTCTTGCTCCTGGCTCTAAATCCTGACAATAAGAACTCTTCTCCATATCTGTGTTCTCCAGAGCCGTGTTTGTCGTGTTTGTCTTCACTTCCTGCCCTCCACCTGAAATTCACGCATCATCGTGATCACGTGACTGAAACCCTCCTATTTATACCAAAAAGTTCAAAAAGTTATAACCCTAGTGTCCACACGTCTCCAACACTCTGGATCACTAGGACATGAGGTCCTACAGTATGTCCAAAATTCCAAACTGTCCCTTTAACTTCATTCAAAAAGCTTCTTTCAATGTCGCCACTACATGACTTCACAAGGTGGAACAGAGTTTAGTTTTTTTTTTCTGTTTGAGAGAAGAACTCAGCCTAAACATGCAGGTTTGTGCATTCAACATGTGTGAATTAAACAAAATACATCTCCAGGTCTGTTTGTGATGAGAAATAACATTATAAATAGCCTAATATGGGCCTTTAAACAGATGCACTTTCCACACTTAACTTCACTGAAAAAAAAATAATAATCTCCTTTCAGCGCGCCCCCTCTCTACATCCCAGCTGCTGACCACTCTCCCATTCCTTAATAGCCCCGCCAATCTTTAATACAGCGTCGCTACGGTAACACGCATCTAATTTAGTTCTGTTCAAATGCTAAATGTAAATACTCGCTCCACTTTTTCGTTCCGTTACCGCGGCGCCGAATAAGAGATAAGCGCTTTTTGCTCACGCGCTCATTTCATTCCCAAACTGCTGACTTCCATTTTGTTTGTGTAGAATAATGACTAAACATGCACAACTTGTTAACCACATTTTCATCACATTTCCCTTTTGACTTCTACTCTGCTTTGGTGGTTCCTCTCTCTTTCTTTCTTTTTCTCTTTTTTTTCAGCTCTATCTCTCTCTTCAGTCAGCCTTCAAGTTGTTTCCGGCCTTATTTCTTGCCCTGTTTCACCGCTACGCTTTCCACCTTTGTATCCGGGACAAATATTTTCCTAATGAACGCGACAGTTGAGGAAGTCAACAGGAGCGAAGCACAACTCGACCTCTCTCCTTCTTATTCATGAGATGTTTGGAGAAAGCCTTCCAAGAGCTTGTCAAACCCACTTTTTTACTCTCTGGCTTTTAACACCGCCGGAGTTGTGAAAGCGCTTCTCTGTGTTTTTTATTGATTTTGTTTTAAAGGTGCGTTGTGTAACTTTTCTGGGGAAGTTGCGTTAAATGTTTTTCTCAGTGGAGATGTTGTTGATTTGTCTGGAATGTTTCACAGTATGGCATTAAACCTTTCTATCTCCATGGAGACCAAACCAGACCAAGTGACAGGTCAGATCTATGGCGAGGCGACCCGCTCACAGTCAGAATACCTGTTTTTGGAAGTATTTTTAAAACATAAAAGCACCTGTAATTGAAAAAAATGTAAGGTCATAAAGTCATACTGTGGAACATTCCAGGCAGAGCAATGACATCTCCATGGAAACAAGCAGGTGATGGAGGCTTACAAAGTACAAAAGTAAAAGTAGAAAAACCAAAAAATTGTACTGAAGTCAATTTTACAGTGGATACTTTTTATTTTGACTTTTTACTTACTAATTTCCTTTACTTTACTGGACTGAAAAGTAAAAAGTACTTTTCTTTATGGTTTGAGATAAGATGAAATTACAGGCTGATTTTTAGCACATTTAATTAGAGTTAACGTCCCAACTATGACCAAATCAAACACAAAAAAAAAAACACAAACATGCCTAGAAAAGTTAAGAAATCAGCTGAATGACCTAAAATCAACTGGATTCTTTATTAAAATCACTACATTTGTGCTTAAAATAATTCTAAAAAACTACATTTTTACTTTTCTAGTACATTTCTAAACAGGTACTTCAATACTACTTATTTTTTTTAATCATGTGATACTTTTACTTGTACTTTTACCTTTAAAAAACAGAGTACTTCATCCATCACTAGGCATGGGAGGATACTGAAATTTGGTGTCACAACTGTCATGGCCTAAATAATTGCGATTAACAATAACTTTGAACAAATCAAACAGACAAAAACACAAAAACAGATTTTAAAAAAGTTTTTAAAAATCAATTGAATGACCTAAAATCACTACATTTGATGCTTTAATAATTCTAAAAATCTCTGGAAGATGCTGTTACTTTTCTAGTACATTTCTAAACAGGTACTTTGATAATACTTATCTATTTTATCATGTGATACTTTTACTTGAGTAATCTTTTGCCCCTGTATCTGTACTTTTACTTAAAATAGAGTACTTCATTCACCACTAGGCATGAAACGATACTGAAAATTGGTGTCACGATTATCATGGTCTAAATAATTGTGATAAAAGATAACTTTGAGCAAACCAAATAATTTAGATTTAGATTTAATTTAGCAAATATTTAAGTGACTGTTATAGTGTTTTACTTTGTTAGAACTGAAAACAGCAGTGATATAGCAGAAAACTTTATGGTTAAAACAAAACTTGAGGTCTGTTTTTATATATAGGAGCTTTAAAACTTCACCCAACCATGAAAAGATTTCCAATTTATTTCAGTCCAAGATCACAATTTTATGCAAAAATTTGAACTGAACTATGAATCAACTTTTTGGGTCCGAGAAAGGCATCGTTTGTGACTGATCTTCAAAATTTTACAAGTATCCCCAGTGTCACCCTTAAAGTTTGTGGATGATCAAATTTAAAAAAAATTATTTTATCAAAGTTTTGGGCCAAGCGTTGTGTTTTTCTGCACATTCTGGTGATAAAATGGCGATTATTTATCTTTTCGATCACCAAGATTATTTAAATGTACGGAAGCCGAGAGGGGTCACAACAAACGCAAACGCCGCAACAAATACAAATGCGACAACACAACAAAAAGCCACAACACACCAAAAAAAGCCACAACAGAAATGACCGCGGGACTCTATTTTAATGCAAACTCCACAACAAATACAAACGCAAATGCCGCAACACATTAAAAAGGTCCATTGGAAAATAGAGTCCCGCGGTCACTTCCGTTGTGGCTTTTTGATGTGTTGCGGCTTTTTAATGTGTTGCGGCTTTTTAATGTGTTGCGGCTTTTTAATGTGTTGTGGCATTTGTGTTTGTGTGGCGTTTGTATTTGTTGCAGCGTTCGCATTAAAATAGAGTCCCGCGGTTATTTCCGTCGTGGCTTTTTTTTGGTTTGTTGTGGCTTTTTGTTGTGTTGTCGCATTTGTATTTGTTGCAGCATTTGCATTTGTTGTGACCCCTCTCAGCTTCCGTTAAAAATGGCCCACAAACGATTATTGTGCACTTTTTTTAAGCGATAAATGATATTATTGTTTATCGTCCCGTCCCTCTCCAGCAGTGCTTTCGCTCGAGTCATACATTGGTCTATTCTTCGGCGTTGCTTTCAGTTCTGGAGTGGGTTGGGGCTGGCACCGGCGCAGGGTGGTGGGGGTTCTGTGTGGAAGCTCGGAGTGACTGGAGACATTGTTCCTGATCAAGGGATGGGAAAAGAGCCTCTTGGCAACGAGCGGGAGCAGCACACACAAGAGAGCACTCATTTGGACATGAAAAGTGTCTATAAATAGTGCCTGGCAGTTTGGTCGTTTGTAAATGGAATGTTGGGTCAGAGGATTACAGTGACGAGGGAAAGAGTTACACTGCACTTTGGGACAAGTTTGGTGTTAAAATGGGAATATAAACAAGAGGACATTAAAAAAATAATAATAAAAATAACTCTAATTAGAAAATTATCTTTCACTACCCAATTTTCAAATGGACAGAAGAGCTCATTCTCCAACAGACTCAAACAGTGAGAGATACAGGACTACATTCATACTATAATACTCCCTACGATTGTACAACAACTCACCCTTACATAATATAATACTCCCTACAACTGTACAAAAACTCACCCTTATGCAATATAATACTCCCTACAACTGTACAACAACTCATTTTTATTTAACAGATAATACTCCCTACAACTGGCATCTTAACTAAACAAGGCAGCGTGCAATTTTGATCAAATAATCCAACATCCTTTGCTTGACCTGTGTCTGTGCTCTTGTGACTGACCAGCTCTTTGTGTCTGTCTATTTGTATTATTGTATTGTTTTTACTGTGCTTTTGTTTTATGATTACATCAACCTGCCTAGGGACAGCAGATGGAAATTAGCCTTGGGCTATAATCTGATAACATATTTACATATCATGTATATGTTCATTAATGTGTTTTGTCCCTATTTTTTTAAATAAATAAATTAAAAAAACAAAACAAAAACTGTACAACAAGTCCATCCTAATTACTCATCATAATGACTTAATAAGCACTTTTCACAATTTTCACAAGCTGAATGGTTTTGTTGTCATGATAAAGCTAAAAAGAACTAGCATGCTAAGTGTGCACATCTGATTCTTGGACAATAAAAACACTTTATCATTATATCTGTAATGGGGCAACACAAATTTTACTCAAATATGTGGAAAACAATCAGGTGCGAGCTCTTTAACGTCTTGGTTTGCAAAAAATTAAAATACAGAGCACAGCAGTCGTATTTGAGAATTTGAGATAAACAAAGTCAGAATCTCATCTTCAAAATCCCACAAAATGTCAGATTTTACAGACTTTCTTTGTCAACCAGAAGGAGAGAAAATTAGTTCTTCCACTGGCGTCATTTTGGCAAACAACTTCACACAGACAAAAAAACTGATGACTCAAATATGAACAGGAACTATGTTGGAGTCTGATATGAGAGTGAGAGATGAAGACTTATATTTTACACTTACACTTTAACTAAATCATTTCATCCTCAGAAAGTGACATAAACTTAAAGGGTCCATCTCATGCAAAATCTACTTTTCAGAGCTTTCTACCTTCTAAGAGTGATGTGTGGGCCTTGTGTTTGTCGCTGAAGTGGTTTTTAGATGATTGATTCAGCGTTTTTTTAACAAATTGCAGCGTATTTCTGCCACTATGGAAGCAGAGAGGGTCACAACAAACGCAAACGCCGCGAGAAATACAAATGCGACAACACAACAAAAAGTCACAACACACCAAAAAAAGCCACAATGGAAATGACCCTGGGACTCTATTTTAATGCAAATGCCGCAACAAATACAAATGCCACAACACAAACGCAAATGCTGCGACACATTAAAAAGCCACAACGGAAGTGACCGCGGGACTCTATTTTCTGACGGATCGATCAAGCGGCAAGTGAAGAAGAAGAACTACAAAGTGAAAAGTAAAGGAACAGAGAAGTTGGAAACGTAAGTAAAAGTAATTTATTGTTTTATCATTATTCATTTCACGTTGTAGTTCTTCTTCTTCACTTGCCGCTTGATTGGTCCGTCGGAAAATAGAGTCCCGCGGTCATTTCCGTTGTGGCTTTTTTTGGTGTGTTGCAGCTTTTTGTTGTGTTGTCGCATTTGTATTTGTTGTGGCATTTGCGTTTGTTGCAACGTGACAACGAACTAAAGCTGCTACAACGATGACGCGGCAGATACACCTATGACGCATTTGATGTAGCAGAAAACGCTTCGCACCCGCCCCCCTCCCTCCATCGACTCCACCCACTCACATACCTTCCTGCGTCTGCACGTACAGGTCTGTTGTTCTGCATTATTTATCTTTATTTTTCACTTCAAGCACGCTTTTTGTAACCATGTCCTCATGGAGAAATTGCTTATTTGGCTGTGATGGAAAGTCAAAATTATTTGGCAACAGCATAAGCTCATTGTTCTACACTGCAGTGAACACAATATAATACGGTATAACATGGTTTATCTACTAGTGTTTATTAATACTTTACCAATCAGTAATGTTCAGCTGATGTTGACGCGGTGCTTGAGCTTCGTGCACTTCAAAGTCCTCGTCCAATTCCAGGTCCAGCACATGCGGCTGAAAAAAAGTTTATTCAGCCGCATGTGTTGGCCACATGTGTTGATGAATAAAAGTTTATTCCTACCACTATCAGGGTGCACACCTGTCTCCCCCTCCCTCCCTGAGATGGGCGGAGGAAGGGCGGCTCACTCGTCGCCTACGTCACGTTTGGAGGGCGGAGCCTGTGCTTTCTTAGGACGGGCGGGGGAAGGAGCAATAGTCGGACTTTCATAGTTCCTGGTCTGTTCTGTTCTGTGGTCTGTGTAAGATTTCAGAACTATTGTGTAATGGATGTTCCAAAACCCAAATAGTGCTTGTTTATGTGCAGAAGATACAATGTGAAAAGAGTGATTTGTATGAGATGGGCCCATGTGACTGTTTTGTCTGATCTCTGTTATGGTGCAGTTTCCTCATTACAAACATACCTGGAGTTGTGTTTTGTGTTTCAGTCGCACATGTTTAACACACAAACCTGTCTTGGAAATGCCAATCTCTACTGAAGAAATGGAAAAAAGGAGCTGTTCACTTGAAAACTACCACTTCATGACATCACAAAGGGGAACAGAGCATTTGGAGCTTTGGAGATGTAGACAGACCAATAATGCAGAGTTACTCAAATGTGTGAAAGAAACAAACTCAACCCAGGTCTGTTTTTGAGCAGGTAACAACATTCAAACATGTCTAAAAGTTCACAAGAGTCAGTTTTGTGTAATATCGGAGCTTTAAGAAAGACCTGACTACAAGATGAACTATAAACCCAAGACAAACGGTGTCAGTACACTTCTGTCTTCAGTGAATCATGAACAATCTAAGGTCAGGAGCAGTTCAAGACCATGTAAAGCTTCATATTATAAGTGCAATTAATTTATGGACAGAACTAGTCCTTCTAAACTCATAAGGGTTTAAATGAACACTAACCTTCAGCTCAGCTCTTTCCCAAAACAATAATGTGTATTTGAGCTGAAGTGAATGAGACGTGACCAAAACTCAACCTGTACTTTTCCTCTTAACGGGCTCGGATTGTGTCGTGAGTTCAGCTAAGTTCAGCTTTGTTTCAGTCACACATGTTTAACACACAAACTCTGCACATTTAAACTGAGTTCTTCTCTCAAACAGTAAACACTTTGTTCCACCTTGTGATGTCATGTGATAATACAGGAAGTGCTCCACACAGCTTCACTAGAATCATTTGGATCATTTATTTCATCATTTCATCACTCACTTTCCTCACAGCAAGAAGGTTCTGGGTTCGATCCCTGGGTCTTTCGGTGTGTGGACTTAATTTATTGAATTAAATTAAATTCATCATCATTAAACTCATCAAAGAACACTTGGACTTTTCCATTTATTATTATTTATTTATACACAATTTTGATTCTTCATGTGTTTTGTATGAAGTATTGACAATAAACTTTTTTGAATTGAATTTGAATTTAGAATTGAATTGAATTATTTGTGTTGACTGGCTCCACTGGCTGAACTGATACTGGGAAGACAATCTGTGGTTTTGCTTTTTTGATTTTATGGATGTATGTATGTGTGTATTATTTTTTATGTATTTATTGTTTTTATGTTTTTATTTATTGATTGATTTTATGTTTTTATTTATTTATTTTATTTATTATTTTATTTTATTTATTTATTTTTTTTTTTTTTCTCTCTAATTGGAACAAATTCTGTCATTAGTCCAATCAGGTCCATTTGGTCTTCTGATAATTTATGTTATTAGGTTCTTTTTTCAGACCTGACAGTTTGTTCTGTTCCTGTGTTCTTCCTCAGAGTCACGTGATGTTTCTGTGTTGTGTGTGTTGTCGGTTTAGCTGATTTAAACAGGTTTTGCCACTGTCTTCTTACTCTGTGTGAAGTTTGCATGTTCTCCCCATGTCTGGGTGAGTTTCCTCCAGGCGCTCCGGTTTCCCCCATCAACCCCCCCAAAAAAGCTGGGGCAGACCTGACCAAGCCTAGCAACAAGATCATGGAGATGGGTCCCTGGGCCTCATGTGCTGCTCACTGCTCCTCAAGGAACATTGAAATGCAGAGGACAATTTCCCTACAGGGATAATAAAAAGTACGACAGGTGGGTAGTAATTACACATGGGTAGGTCAGGACTAAACGAGGGACACTGTACTCTCACCTCACAACCTGTGCACATGGCCTCCCACTTGTCCCGACCGAGACGGAAAACAGAGAATTTCTTGCACAAGTCATTGTTAAATGTGCATTTGTGCTTCGGTATGTTGCAGACTGACCGACTGTTTGCGTCTTGCTCCTTCTGAGTCACAGACGCCACGAGAGACGCTCAGTATAATGCCCCCAATGAACGGTACTGAAAACCCGGATATTTGCATCACTTTATAAAAAAAAAAAAACCCGGACGCCCCGAACATGACGCAAAATACAAACATGTCCGGGGAAAAACGGACATTTGGTCACCCTACACAAGGGGGAATAGAGCATTTAGAGCTTTAGAGATGTAGACAGACTGAAACAAAACACAACTGCAGGTCTGTTTGTGAGGAGGTAACAACATTAGAACATGACTTAAAAATCCGTGTATCATTTGTTCATTCATTTTTCAAAATAAAAGCAAAAATAAGAAAACGAAAAAGCAACTATTTTCTTCATTATTTGTCTCCAAAACCAAAATGAAAAAAACAAACAAACAGATAATGATTAGTTTTTTCAGTTTTAGATTTTGTGCTTAAATGATTAATGGAAAAAACAGATAATGATCTAATCCAGGACTAAACCAGGTCTAAACCAGGTCTAAACCAGAACTAAACCATCACTAAACCAGAACTAAACCAGCTCTAAACCAGGACTAAAACAGTCTCAGTCTTGGTCTGAGTCCCCTTCTCAGTCCTGGGGCCTCATTTATAAATCTCACTTACGCAAAAATCCGTGCGTGCGCGCTTCCTACGCCAGCCGCGGTATTTATAAAACTCGACTAAGGCGTGGCTCTTTGCTTAACTCTACGCCAACTCGGGACCTCCTGTAAGTTCTACGCAAAGTCTGGAGACACGGGGAAAAAGCGACTCTCATGGAGAGAAGCAGAAGTGAACAGAGTTTGAGGAAGTGTTTGATCAGAAAATCCACGTATATAGAAGAATGACCTTCATCTTATTTGCGCATTTAAATGTTTGGTTCACCAAAACACGGAGAAGGGCTGTTTATTCCACTCATTATTCTCCACAATATTATACATTTGACACTCGTGCACGAGCGCGGCCACGTTCCCGGACACGGTGTAGCGCAGAGTCTCCCACAGTCCACACCGAGACCATAGACTTCTACAAAACACAGACTGTGACCAACACAGAGGACGAAATAATGACCCAACCTGAGAGAAAACTCTTCCCTTGGACGCAGCAGGAGCCAGACTTTGATTTAATGAACGCAACTTTAACACTTTTACTTTAGTCTTTACGCACCGAGTGCCAGAGTGACCTGAGTCTGCGGACAACACGAAGCCTACTGCCCGAACCTGACCCCAACCAAACTCTTGCACATGAGAGCTGCTCTCTGACTGTATGAAGAACAGAATAATGCCCGTGCCCGTCCCGACCCAGACCCACACTCACAGACCCAGACCCACACTCACAGACCCAGACCCACACTCACAGACCCAGACTCACACTCACAGACCCAGACCCACACTCACAGACCCAGACCCACACTCACAGACCCAGACCCACACTCACAGACCCAGACCCACACTCACAGACCCACACACTCACAGACCCAGACCCACACTCACAGGTTCAGCAGTTTGGATGTTTCGTGTGGACTTTCATTGGCAGAATAACATCTGTATCTGATGTGTTTCGTGCTAAATCTGTGTCCTCGTATCCTCGTGTCCCTCCCTCGCTCCTTTCCCTCTCCAGGGGAGGGCATCTGAATCTCTCGCACGCGCTCATAATTTGACCACTCAGATCAGCGCGTGCACGTATCTACGTGTATATACATAAATATACAGGGCCAGTCCACACACACATCATAGACTTAAAAATAAAACTGCGAAAAAACACATGGACTTTACTGCAAAGATGTGCTGCCTAAATATTATAAAAAATGATTAAATGAACAGATGAGTCATTGTTGTCACTTTTAGTTTTGTATTTATTTATTAAACCTTGTTTAATAAAGTCTTTAATAAAGTGTTTGTCGTGATCACGTGGTGCTGCGTGGAGTGTCCTCCTCCCTACTGTCCCGCGTGTCTCGATCAAACCCACTGATTATCGGCTCATGTTTAGGGAAATCTCAGTCACTTTACATGCTCCTTTTATGGTGAGGTGGAGGTGTGAGGGGGCGTGGTCTGTCCTTTTATGGTGAGGTGGAGGTGTGAGAGGGCGTGACGTGACGTAGGTTTACGTGCTCTGATTCTAGTTGCAGGTGGGATTTATAAAGCAAAGATTTGGTTTGGTGGGTTTTCTAAATATGGAGTTTGCGTGGCGCACGCCTGTCGTAGCTACTAGGCGTACGCACTAACTTACGACAACTCCTGCGCAGTTTTTTAGAAATGAGGCCCCTGGTCTGGTCCCGGTCTCAGTCCTAATCACCCGACAGTCTACATGAGCCTGTCCCCAACACTCATTCCTGGTTCAGTCCTGGTTAAGTCCTGTATTAGTCCTTGGTTTAGACCTGGTTTAGACCTGGTTTAGACCTGGTTCGGTCCATAAGTGAAACAAAAGTCCACCATCGCAGTTTATGTCACAGAAAGGGGAAATGGTTGTTTTCCATTTTTTCCATTATTCTATTAAACACACTAAAACTGGAAAAACAAATAAACGAATGATACTGACGAATAATGAACAATGGATTCTTAAAGCTCACAAAAGTCTGTTTTGTACCTTTTAAATTTTACCCAACCAACAAAAGTTTTCCAATTTTCTCCGAGTCCAAGATCACATTTTTGAGCAAAAACTGAACTGAACTATGAAAGAACTTTGTGGGTCCAAGTGCGGCATCTTTTGTGACAGATTTTCCAAACTTCCCAAGCGTCCCCAATCTCACCTTAAAAGTTTGTGAACGATCAAATAAAAAGCGTGTATTTGTCAAAGTTTTGGGCCGAGTGGCGTGGGATTGCCGTAAGCTGAAATCTCTTCGATATCATCCAGGTGGGCTAAAAAAACACGCCGAAGCCCGAGTCTCCGCCCACATCGCCATCAACAAGTCAATAATATCTGCAGCTAGCCGCGACGTAGGCTCGGGCGCCGCGGAGGTGAGCGGGAATTATAATAAACCTCTTAGCGATCGGCGGGAGGTGAAGAAATGGTCTCGTGAAGAGGAATCAATGGAGGGGTAATCACGGAGCACTAGAGCCAGGCCCGGACCAGGGAAGCTTCAGTTCAATAAGAGCTTTTCAGACGGAGCTATTGTCTCAGGCTTAGGAGAGCAGAGCTGGACGTAATGATGGAGTGATGAGGATAAATACACAGGCGGTAATCAAGTGGTGTTTGACGGACACGAGGGATGAGAGGGAGGAGGGGGTGAAGAAGAGAGGAAAGAAGGGAGAAACAAGAGAGAGAAATTATAGATGTGTATAGAGCGATACAGGAAAAACCAAAGAGAGATACAGAGTGAGAGAGGGAGGAGGAAGAGGATAGAAAGGGAAAGAGAGAGAAACAGAAGAGAGAGAAATAGATAGATAGATAGATAGATAGATGAGAGAGAGAGAGAGAGAGTGCATCATCATCGTAACAGTCCATTTGTACGATCTATATCCATCGGCCATCGAAGCACACTGATTCCTGTTTAAGTTTTGCCATCCCAGCATGCACCAGGACAGAGGAGAGAACCAACTGGACAACAGAAGACGGAAGAGTAAACAAGTTAACACTTTGAGATAGTTGCACCAGCCAAAAAATGCAAAATGAAGACGAAAAAAACATATGGGTCAGTCTGTATGAAATGAACTGTTTTCAAGGAATCGCACCATGAGCCATCTCAGATTTGGCTGAAAAAAATTTAAAAACATTTCTAAAATCACCAAATGAAAGAATCTCAAATTTTTGCTCAATCCTTTCAGTCGTTCGTGAGTTATGGCCCGTTGAAAATTTGGGCCCATGCTCACTTTTTTGGAAGCCTTAATTTACAAGCATGTTTGAGAGACCAGAACTTCATCAAAAAATAGAGCTAAGAAGATGATTTTTTTTTTATTATTGTAGATTCTTGGTCATAGATTCTAAATATGTTGTCAAATATTGGGTATCTTTATTAAGGGGGGCCCCAAAATCTCACATTTGGCTGCCGCTTTTTTATTTTTTATTGTTTTCAATTTTTGAGGTCCAAGATCTATTTACTCCAAGCAGATATTTACAAACTGTTTGTTACAGCCCCAGGCCTTAGTTTTTAGTTCAGTCTTCTCAGTCTTTGTCTTTATAAGTTTGTTTAAATGTTAAATAGTTCAGTGGTGCAGAAGTAATGGTGCGATCGACTGACATGATACAGACAGAACAGAGGCTCTTTCTGCAGGAGACATGTGCAGTAGAGTGAAGTGACAGTGGTACAGGAACAGGAGCAGCAGATCCTCACACACAAGACTAGAACCTCTCCACACTTCACTGAAACATTTTAATATAGAAGTCACAGGAAACACACAAACCATGAAAAAAATGCCACTTATTGTCTGACAACTATGGTAAATATGAACTAGTGCTGCAAAAAGATCCACGGTTCAATAGTTTGTGTTCATGTTTTAGAATTTTATAAGGTCATAATTTCAGATGGAGGACAGGGCCATTATACAGTAACTCTGAGATTCACATTTTTTAACATAAATTTCTAAATGTATAATCCACAACCTCAACATTATCATTAAATTAATTCAACTTGAACTTTTCCATTTATTATTTATTTATATGTTTGGGAGTGAGAAACACAATTTTTATTCTTCATATGTTTTGTATGAAGAATTGACAAACTATTTTGAATTGAATTGACTTATTTGTTTGTTTGGCTCCACTGGCTGTCGTCCTGCCTCCACCGGTAGGAAGACAGCACCAAAACCTGTTTAAATCAGCTGAGCGACACGTCACAGCAACATCACGAGACTCTGAGGAAGATCACAGGGAGCAGAACAAACTGTCAGGGATAAAAACAAACTCTTGGTCTGAAAAAAGAACCTAATAACAAATTGTGTTATTGTATCCTCCAAGACACTTTACCCACCACGTTCAGCATGAATGTGGCCTACAGCAGTGGTTCCCAAAGACTGAGTCGTGACCTTCAGGTGAGTCGTAAGGGATTTTTTTGGGTGGCCTTGTGACGCTCTGTGTGCAGGTCTGTGATGTACACTTGTGACACATGACAAAGCGAGTGAGTCAGGGAATATTATTGTCATTCTGGATCAGCATTTCATCAGAATCTCCTGTCCGCAGTAGGGCCAGTGTTTCTCTGCTTATTCATTTCACTATTACAGATTTGTGTGAAGTGGGATTTTCTGTGCTCACAAAAATGAAGACAAAGCACAAAAGCAGAAACAGAAACAGAAACAGACTGAAGCTGCTCCTGATCTGCTGCTGCATCTCCTCCTGCACCCGGACTGAACACACTACAAAAACACACACAGGCCAACCTATCTCACTAGAAATGTTCAAATGTTAAGACATGTTTTGTATAACTTTTAATCTTTTTTATAATGATTTTATTGACTATTTTGTTCCAGTATGTTCTACATTTAATGTCCAAATAGGCGACTTCTGGATCCTTTTTATTTCTGCTTCAATGACAGTTTTTTCATTGTTTAAAACTAATAGTTCAGAGGCACAATCACTCACTCAGCAATAAAATATCCTCATTAATGTTCAATAATGCTCAAATCCACCTTTTTATTTTGTGATTTATGAATAAAAATGTTTGGGAAACACTGGTGTACAGGATCCTGGTGGTGGTGGGAGGGGCCTGGCTTCAGTCTTTTCACCAGTGGAGTTAAAAAATAGTGATGACAGTTTGGGGACTTCAAGATCATTGTTTCCCAGAGATTGAGTCGTGACCTTCAGGTGGGTCACAAGAGATTTTTTTGGGCGGCCTTGTCACGATCTGCATGTAGGTCTGTGTTATACAGCTCTGACACCGTTCTGTTGAAATGTTTAAGACATGTTTTTTTACAATTTCTAATCTTATAATAATTTTATTGACTATTTTCTTCCAATATTGCTGCTTCAATGGCTCTTTTTCATTTTTTCAAACTTGAGTAACTGTTCAGAGACACGATCACTCAGTCAACAACAAAATATCCTCATTAAAGTTCAATAATCCACCTTTTATTTTGTGATTTATGAATAATGTTTATTGACTTGGGTCATGAAGGTTTGCGACTTTTAAAATATGGATCCTCAGAATTTTTTTTTGACTCTTTCAGTCTTTTCACCAGTGGAGTTAAAGAATAGTGATGACAATGTGGTGCCTCCTAGAGCTTTTTTTTTTTTTTTTTTTTTTGGGGCCGCCTTGTCACGATCTGCATGTATAGATCTGTGTTACACACCTCTGACACATGTTGAAATGTTAAGACATGTTTTGTATAATTTCTAATCTTTTTGTAATTATTTTATTGACTATTTTGTTCCAGTATTGCTGCTTCAATTGAATGTTTTTCATTGTTTCAAACTTGAGTAACTCTAATTGTTCAGAGACACGATCACTCAGTCAACAATAAAATATCCTCATTAAAGTTCAATAATCCACCTTTATTTTGTGGTTTATGAATAATGTCTTTTGACTTGGGTCAAGAAGGTTTGTGACTTTTAAAAAATGGGTCTCCAGAAAAAAAAGTTTGGGAAACACTGGTGTGCAGGATCCTGGTGGTGGTGGGAGGGGCCTGGCCTGGAGTTAAACAACAGTGATGACAGTGTGGTCATCTCGTCTTCTTGAGGGTTCGATGAATCTGCAACCCCTTTTGTCTTCAACTGAAAACTCACAACGGAGAACAGACTGAAGCTGATGTGCTAATCACACCGAACTTGTTATTTATCTTTGCTCCAGAACATGCGACTTGTGGCTCACGTCGTCATGGCAGCGGCAGTTTACAGTAAAGCCGCGTTTGAACCTTTTCTGATGGAGGCCAGAAATAATCTCCCCGAAGCGCAGCCTTGAGCCTCGTTCGGCAGATACAGCGTAATCACATTCACTCTGTGTCATCTCCAAATGTAAATATGGGTAAGTGGGTTCAAATGTTTTATCCAATATTTTTTTGATTATGATGAAAAAGTTTATTAAGTCAGAAGTGTGAGACAAGCAGCAGCCAGTTAGCAGATAAAACCGCCCAGACAGAAAGCCCACAAGAGAGATGAAGCCTTGCCACTTTGACACTGCACACAGCTATTTGCAACAACATCCAAAAAAAAAAAAAAAAAAAAAAAAAAAACTCCACGGAAAGTAGATAAAGTAGACGCGCTCTCTTTCATATGAAATCAAGAGTTGAGGGGTCAAAGTTGAGCCATAAGTGCCGCTGCTACAACACGGCGGCGCTGGAGAAAAAAATTAATTTCACATTCTTTAATTTTCAGAATAAAATGGACAGCCATTTCAGGTCGAATAATTGTTTGAAGGAACGATTTTATCATTAATTCGACAGCGGCCCCCGAGAGCCAGGGGTCACAGTAGGGGTTGATTAGGTACGAGGCTGCACAAAGGGGCTCCCAGTGCATGCCATTGAAAAGAAGCAAGTCATTTAGATTGTGAATTGGTCCCTGGGTTTGTGAGGCTCTCTCCATTACAGACCATTTTCAATTTCAGCCGCACAATAAACATCAAACCGGGGCCAGGAAATTACAGCATCGCCGAGATGTAGCCGAGCAGATAGGTGGGGAGCAGGCGCGATGACACGACGGACGAGAGGAGAGGAGGGACGAGGGGGAGGAAGAGGGAGAGAGGGTAATAAAGAGGGATGGGGGAGAGAGGAAGAGAGAGAAAGAGCAGACGTGGATGCAGATTTGGACAGCAGCTCATTGTCACGTAATGTACCGATAAAACTGGACAGAAAACTTTGGGTGAATGGTAAATTTTCACACCAGGGAAGGAGGGAGGAGATGGAGGAGAGAAGAGGGGAATGAGAGAGAGGAGGAGATGGAATAAACAGAAACAAAATAGATGGACACACATTTGGATAACCCGAAAATGTCAAATCATTTATCGACAAAACTCTAAAGAAAACTTGATGACAAATTTTCACACCACGGAAGGAGGGAGTAGATGGCGGAGGGGAGACGGGAGAGAAAGAGTCAAGGGAGAAAGGGTGATAGAGAGGGAATAAACAGAAAGAGCAGACGTGGATGCAGATTTGGATGGCAGCTAATTGTCACGTAATGTACCGATAAAACTGGACAGAAAACTTTTGGTGAATGGTAAATTTTCACACCAGGGAAGAAGGGAGGAGAGGAGAGGAGAGAGAGAGGAGAGGAAAGAGAGGTGGAAAGATGGTACTTGAGAGGGATGGGGGAGAGAAGAAGAGAGAGATGGAATAAACAGAAACAAAATAGATGGACACACATTTGGATAATAGAAAGTGTCAAATAATTTATCGACAAAACTATAGAAAACTTTTGGTTAATGATAAATTTTCACACCATGGAAGGAGGGAAGAGATGAAGGAGAGGAGAGGGAGGAGAGATGGGAGAGAAAGAGAGGGGGAAAGAGTGTAACTGAGAGGGATGGGGGTTAGAGGAAGAGATGGAATAAACAAAAACAAAATAGATGGATACACATTTGGATAACAGAAACTGTCCGATAATGTACTGAAATCAAAACTATAAAGAGAACTTTTGGTTAATGCCTCTTTTTCACACCTTGGAAGGAGAGAGGAGGAGAGAGACAGGAGAGAAAGAGAGATGGAAAGATGGTAATAGGGATGGGGGAGAGAAGAATAAACGGAAACAAAATAGATGAATAGATGGATACACATTTGGATAACATCTAAGTGTATAATGTCAGAGATGTAGTTGAGCAGATGGGTGGGGAGCAGGCACGATGACACGACGGACGAGAGGAGAGGAGAGGAGGGACGAGGGGGAGGAAGAGGGAGAGAGGGTAATAGAGAGGGATGGGGGAGAGAGGAAGAGAGAGACGGAATAAACAGAAAGAGCAGAGGTGGATGCAGATTTGGTTAAGAGCTAATTGTCACCTAATGTACCGATAAAAGTGGACAGAAAACTTTCAGTACATTTTCACACCAGGGAAGAAAGGAGGAGAGAAGAGGGGAGAGATGGAAGAGAAAGAGGGATGGGGACTAGAGGAAGAGATGGAAAAAAACAAACAAAATAGATGGATACGCATTTGGATAACAGAAACTGTCTGATAATGTACTGAAATCAAAAACTATAAAGAAAACTTTTGGTTAATGCCAAATTTTCATACTGTGGAAGGAGGGAGGAGATGGAGGAGAGAAGAGAAGAGGAGGAGAAAAGGGAGGGAATGATAAGGGTGAGAAGAAGAGGTGGAATAAACAGAAACAACACACACATTTGGGTAGCAGCTCATTGTCAGATAATGTATCAACCACTAAAACTATACAGAAAACTTTTGGATAACTTAGTTTTTGGACTCTCTGCTAGAAATGTTACATAGTGCACCTTTAAATCTGTTTTCAGCACTTACCTCCAGCTTGACTAAAACTAAAAATACTAGAGAGAGGAGCAGCATTTGAGACATGCTTTGTATCACAGCTTTGTTAGATCATGTTTTCACAAAAGTAAATAGGAAACTTTTGTTTAAAGCAACACCACAGAACCTGCTGGATGTAGAACGTCACCTGCATGATTCCATGGAAATAAAACATTTAAACTACATGCTTCAAAATATTCTCTGTGGAGATAATACATAATAATAATGCATTTTATTTAACGACGCCTTTCTGGGACACTAAGGGTTCTGACTCTTTATCACTGACAACATTTCAGAACTTTTCCATGACTTTTTCATGAGCTAAAGTGAATTTTCCAGGACTTTACAGCACCTACATGTGTAGATGTTGATCAGACCTTTAGACTAAATATGAAATGTGAACTCTTTCCGTGTGTGTGTGTGGAGTCTCCTGGGACCTCTAATTGTCCTCACCTGCAGCCAATCAAGTGCCTGACTACTTGAGACCTGCTCACCTGTGAGACTCTGCCAGATTGTTTTTGTCCTACACACGGTGAACCTCTTGGCTCCTACCTACCTACGCTCTTACTCTCCAGTGTTCCTTGTCATCTCCTGCCTGAAACCTACCCCTGCTCCACCCCTGCTCCAGCCCTAGTGATGGTCAAACGAAGCTTCATGACACATTGAAGTCTTTCATCCAGTTGGTTCACTCTAGCACAAAGCTTCTAGAAGCTTCATTTGCTCTGACAGGACGTCTACTGGACACAAAAATATCAGTTGACATGAATTTGAAGTGTGTGACATTTTGCAGAAAGTCTGTGAATAAAACTGTCGGCAAAATAAAGAAGTATTCAAAACATGTATATGTAGTGATGCAGTGTACTGTGTATCTATATACTGGCAGTATGGACAATGATTATTTGAAAATCAGTGTTGGGGAGTAACAGATTACATGTACTGGAGTTACATAATCAGAGTACAAATTATGAGTAACTGTATTCAGTTACAGTTACTGTTTCAATGAGTGGTAATTGGATTACAGTTACTTTGTTGAAATAAATGGATTACAGGATGGTATTTTCCTGTTTTCACATTTTGGGCTAAACCAGGACTAAAACTAGGACTAAAACCAGGACTAAACCAGGACTAAACCAGGACTAAACCAGGACTTAAACCAGGACTAAACCAGGACTAAACCAGGACTAAAACTAGGACTAAAGAGTATGAGACCTAACAGTAGGTGGACATACTCATATAAATTTCTCATTTCTCATATAAAAATCATTTCTCTATCAATAATATATTTTATCTGGTTAAGGAAAGACTGGACTTTTTATTTTCTTTTAGCAGATAAAACAAAACATCTTATGTTAAGATTCTAGTCTTTGCTTCTCTACAGTAAACAGAAGTCTGTTCATGGAGATTTGGGCTCAACAGAGAACAAACAAGAATTTTCAGGATGTGGTTGGTACATTCATGTAGTTTTAAAAAGTATGACAATATCAAGTAATCCAAAGTATTCAGATTACATTAGTCCCCTCATGAGAACTGAACAGAACACTGGAGCTGTGTGAAGGAGATTCTAAAATTCCATGACTTTTTCAGGCCTGGAAAATGACATTTTCAATTTCTATGCCCCCTTATTTATTTATTTCATTTTCCTTTTAGTCACTACACTTCCATCATCTTTTTTTTTTTTTTATTACAACGTTAAAGCATCATTTTAAGGGTATTTTCTTTTTCTTCCAGACTATAGAGGAACAGATAATACTCCCTACAACTGTACAACAACTCACCCTTATGGAACAGATAATACTCCCTACAACTGTACAACAACTCACCCTTATGGAACAGAAAATACTCCCTACAAACTGTATGACAACTGTGATGTCACCTTTATGTAGAATTTATTATTGCCATATTTTTTCTTTTTTATTTGTATTTTTTTCTTTTTTTTTCTTTCTTCTTGAGCTGTTTCTCGTGGTTTGTCTAGGTTGAATCATTCAGCTGTTGACATGTTTCAGTCTCATCAGTTTTGTAATATATTTTAAGCTGTTTGCTCTTCTATCTTTAATACGCCGCATTCAAAAGTTTAATTACATTACATTTGTTTACGTGTGACAATAATAAGTGTAATTCCCCCGGCTGGTGTAACAAAGCTGCTGTTTACACTTTAGATCCACACGAGCTGAAAATTAATGGGAAAACCTCCGTCTATTAAACTGCTTTGTGCGTCTGAATATACAACACCAACATTTGTGTTTGAGATATTACACTGACTTTTATGTCCAATGAAAATGATTTTAATACGATTTAAGGGTCACAAAAAGATCCAATTTCTCTACAATACAAAAGGTGCTATGGGAGAAGATTAGTTTACATCAAAACTACTTAAAACTATTAACTTAAAGATGCACTGTGTAACTTTTGTGGTGGAGGGTCCGTCACATACTTGTCTCCATGGAGATGTTACTGCTTTTCCTGAATGTTCCATGGTATGACATTAAACACATCTGTCTAGTTTTATTCATTACAGTTGCTCAAAAATACAATATTCTGTCTGTGAACAGGGTTGACTCTCCACAGATCTGACCTGTAATCTAACCTAGAGTTGTCTCCCTTGAGATAAACAGGTTTAATATCATCTCCATGGAGACCAGCAGGTGACAGACCCTCTGCTAGAAAAGTTGCACAATTGCACCTCTAAAGGTTCATTGTGTAACTTTTCCAGTGAGGGGTCTGCCACCTGCTTGTCTCCATGGAGATACCAGTATTAGTTGTGCCTTGATTATTCCACAGGTTAGAACTGATTTGGTTAATTAATAAGTTTATGGTCAGATCTATGGAGAAGCAAGTCTGCACACTGTAAGAATTCATGTTTTTGGAGTTATTAAACACACTGTGTGTAAATCTCAGTCGTCCCGGTAGAATCCACGGCAAAGGAGAAATTCAGTTTGTCAACTGGACAAACATTTATTTAATTCAAAAAACATTCTTCAGCTCATCCAAGATGCTTCTTCATTTCTGGTCAGACGCTGGTGGACACTTCCTTATATCTGCAGAGAGGAACTAACTACACTGAAACTAACACACACACTTGTTTACAGTTTGTTTGTTAGCTTGGCCTATTCATGTGTATCTGAGTGTGGGGTGATATTAACAGAATCATTCAGACCCATAACGACAGTTCTGGACCTGACCTGGCTGTTTCTATTCTTTAACTTCTTGGGTTCTTTTTAAAGACAATGCAGTAAAGTGTATTTACCTTGTTGACATGTTTCAGCTGCGAGCCATCTTCAGAACTGTCCTCGGTGTTGGTGGTGACGTGTCGTATATCAGCTGTTGTTACTTCCTGTGGGCGTGGCAGAAAACAACAAGTTCAAACGCTGGATCAAGGAGACCATTGAAATCAGGAAACGAGGCACAGACAGCATTAACCGTGATGACGGAGCGTTCCTCCTTTCACACACCTGGGACACCCTCCTCCAGAGACACCGGGCGACGGGAGGCGTGGTCAGTCTGAGCGACCTGCAGGTCCATCAGGTCTGACCACGCCTACAGGAAGTAACAACAGCTGATATACGACACGTCACCACCAACACCGAGGACAGTTCTGAAGATGCAGCAGCTGAAACATGTCAACACTTTACTGCATTGTCTTTAAAAAGAACCTAAGAAGTTAAAGTATATAAGAAGACAAAATGAACATCTTTGGCTGTTTCTATTCTTGTCTTTGTTTTAGGTTTGAGGATGGAGATGTAGGTGGAGACAGATGATGTTTGAGGCCTCCATTTCTGTTCAAAGATGGATTATCTTTCGTAACAAAAATTGTCTCTAACTCCCCTCTTTAACCAATTCTTTTCTCTGGCTCAGACCTGTAACAGACAGGCAGATATAAGGAAGTGTCCACCAGCGTCTGACCAGATGTATTCGATCAAAATAAACTTTTGTCCAGTTGACACACTGAATTTCTCTTTTGATATTAAACACTTGTAATTGAACAAATGCAGGGGTATAAATATGTTTAATGCCCTACTGTGGAACATACCAGGCAAAGAAATAACATCTCCATGGAGACAAGCAAGTCTTCATCTTAGAAGTTGCATAGTGCATCTTTAAATCTGCTTCACAAAATGCACATCAGTCCTATTAAAGCTGCATTGTGTAACTTTTCTGGTTTATTAAACACTTTTCTCCATGGAGATGTTGTTGCTTTGTCTAGAATGTTTCACAGTATGACATTAAACTTTTCTATCTTCATGGAGACCAGACCAAGTTACAGGTCAGATCGTTGGAGAGGCGACCCTCTCACAGTCACAATGTCTGTTTTTCTAGATATTTTTGAGCAGTAAAACCACCTGTAATTGAATAAATGTCAAGTAGAGCTGTTTAATGTCACACTGTGGAACATTCCAGATAGAGCAGTCACATCTCCATAAAAATTAAAAAGTGACATAGTGCACCTTTTAATCGTCTGTAACATTGAGTATTTGGGATTTAAAACACATAAACCGTCCTGTGTTGTGATTCAATGGCACAAATTAGTGACACACATTTCTGCCACTTTATTTTATTACACATTTTTGAGATTTTGTTTGTGATTGCATTTCCATTCAATCTCCAAAATGAACGTCTATTTGCCATAATAGACTTGTTGGTTTTAAAGGATTAATGTTGTATTCATGTCACAAATTAAGAAGCAATGAGAAAATGATTGTGAATGAATAAAATGTTGTATCAAGAATCCCTGTGCAAGTGATTCTGTGTAAAAAAGAGATGAGAAATGACACGTGCTGTTCCAGACCCACACTAACAGCTCAGCCCTGTGTCATCAGAAGTATAATACTCCCTACAACAATACAGGGTGTCTCAAAAAATTTGAAATGATTTCCCAGGCCGATCATTTTGGTAATTTTGTTGAAATAACCTTAAACAGAAGTCATTTTGCGTTTTGGAATCTGCTGGAATATGATGTTGTTCTACCAGATCCTTTAGTCCAGCATAAACAGGATTCATCTATAAATGTTTGGTACCAAGTCCAAATTGATTTGCCAGTTGGTGAAGTTTTTCCAAATGTTGCATTGAAGCTGCACAGTCTTGGGTGAGTGTGTGCAAGTATCTTCCAAGACACAGAATTATTCCAAGAATAAGTGTGAACTAGGCCTTGATTGCCACACAGAACATTTAAAATACACAATCTGACCAGACTCCCCCTGTCCTTGATGTCCCACTTCTTTTGATTTGATTTGTTGATCTGGCCCTGTGCTGCTGCTAAGACTGTTCCTGTTTACTGTTTACCACACTTACCATGTACCTGCACTGATATTATAACTTGTACTGTATGTTAATGTTTACATAGTGGGTGTATTTTTTTATGTTGTGGGTGTTAAAGGGCCCCTCCTTGAACCGTCACCTTATCGTGGTGGAGGGGTTTGAGTGCCCGAATGATCCCGGGAGCTATGTTGTCGGGGGCTTCATGCCCCTGGTAGAGTCACCCAAGGCAAACAGGTCCGGGGGGACGGGTCAGACGAAGAACGGTTCAGAAGCCCCACATGATGAGCAACACACAGAGGCCAGTTACGTTGCCCGGATTGGCGTCACCGGGGCCTCACCCTGGAGCCAGGCCTGGGGTGGGAGCTCGTCAGCGAGCGCCTGGTGGCCGGGCCTTCCCCCACGGGGCCCGGCCGGGCTCAGCCCGAAGGAGCGACGTGGTGCCGTCCTCACGTGGGCCCACCACCCGTGGGAGGAGCCATATGGGGCCGGTGCAGAGAGATCTGGGCGGCAGTCGACGGCGGGGGCCTCGGCGACCGGATCTCCGGACATGGAGACTAACTCTGGGGACTCGGAGGCGGACTCATCCATCACCCTGGCTGAAGTCACTGAGGTGGTTGGCAAGCTCCTTGGTGGCAAGGCTCCGGGGTTGGATGAGATCCGTCCTGAGTACCTTAAGTGTCTGGATGTTGTGGGGCTGTCTTGGCTGACACGCCTCTTCAACATCGTGTGGCGGTCGGGGACAGTACCTCTGGACTGGCAAACCGGGGTGGTGGTCCCTCTGTATAAGAAGGGGGACCGGAGGGTGTGTTCCAACTATAGGGGGATCACACTCCTCAGCCTTCCCGGTAAGGTCTATGCCAGGGTACTGGAGAGGAGAATCCGGCCGATAGTCAAACCTCGGATCCAGGAGGAGCAGTGTGGTTTTCGTCCTGGCCGTGGAACACTGGACCAGCTCTACACTCTCCATAGGGTGCTCGAGGGTTCATGGGAGTTTGCCCAACCAGTCCACATGTGTTTTGTGGACTTGGAGAAGGCATTCGACCGTGTCCCTCGTGGTGTGTCCTGTGGGGGGTGCTCTGGGAGTATGGGGTCCGGGGCCCTTTGCTAAGGGCTGTCCGGTCCCTGTATGACCGGAGCAGGAGCTGTGTTCGCATTGCCGGCAGTAAGTCAGACCTGTTCCCGGTGCATGTTGGACTCCGCCAGGGCTGCCCTTTGTCACCGGTTCTGTTCATTGTTTTTATGGACAGAATTTCTAGGCGCAGTCAGGGGCCGGAGGGGGTCCGGTTTGGGGACCACAGGATTTCATCTCTGCTGTTTGCGGATGATGTTGTCCTGTTGGCTTCATCGAAGCCAGGACCTGCAGTGTGCACTGGGGCGGTTTGCAGCCGAGTGTGTGAAGCGGCTGGGATGAAGATCAGCTCTTCTAAGTCTGAGGCCATGGTTCTCGACCGGAAAAAGGTGGCTTGCCCTCTCCGGGTGGGTGGGGAGTCTTTGCCTCAAGTGGAGGAGTTCAAGTATCTCGGGGTCTTGTTCACGAGTGAGGGAAGGACGGAACGGGAGATTGACAGGCGGATCGGTGCAGCTTCGGCAGTGATGCGGTCGCTGTATCGAGCCGAAAGGCGAAGCTCTCGATTTACTGGTCAGTCTTTGTTCCTACTCTCACCTATGGTCATGAGCTCTGGGTAGTGACCGAAAGGACGAGATCGCGGATACAAGCGCTTGAAATGGGTTTCCTCCGCAGGGTGGCTGGGCGCTCCCTTAGAGATAGGGTGAGGAGCTCAGTCACACGGGAGGAGCTCGGAGTAGAGCCGCTGCTCCTCCACGTCGGTCCTCGGGCATCTGTTCCGGATGCCTCCTGGGCGCCTCCCTTGGGAGGTGTTCCGGGCATGTCCCACCGGGAGGAGGCCCCGGGGAAGACCCAGGACACGCTGGAGGGACTACGTCTCTCGGCTGGCCTGGGAACGCCTCGGGGTCCCCCCGGAGGAGCTGGAGGACGTGTCTGGGGTGAAGGAAGTCTGGGAGTCCCTGCTTAGGCTGCTGCCCCCGCGACCCGGCCCCGGATAAGTGGACGAAAATGGATGGATGGTGTTAAAGGGTGGGTGCGCTGCACTATTATGTACTTTTAATATACTATACCAGGGGTCACCAAACTTTTTTCTCTGGGGGCCACATTATGGCTCCTGACTGTGATGGGGGCTGGGGTCAGGGCGTATAACACAATTGTTTGACCCTGATGATGCAGATTATATTCTTTGAAAACCACCACACTTTACACATCAGACAAACTGTACGTTCCTCACACTGAAGAAAAAAAGAATCGGTCATTCACTGTTATTTGAAAACTCTGCACTCTCTGTCAACTTTTCCTACTTTAACACGAGCCGTGCTGCTGTCTTTAACTGTACTACAGTACTCTGTACTACAGTACTCTGAGCTACAGTACTCTGTACTACAGTACTCTGAGCTACAGTACTCTGTACTACAGTACTCTGAGCTACAGAACTCTGTACTACAGTACTCTGAGCTACAGTACTCTGTACTACAGTACTCTGAGCTACAGTACTCTGTACTACAGTACTCTGAGCTACAGAACTCTGTACTACAGTACTCTGAGCTACAGTACTCTGTACTACAGTACTCTGAGCTACAGTACTCTAAGCTACAGTACTACAGTACTACAGTACTCTGAGCTACAGTACTCTGAGCTACAGTACACTGCACTGTGTTGCGTCACTGTGTTGCGTCACTGTGTTGCGTCACTGTGTTGCGTCACTGTGTGCGTTGACTGTCATTGTTTGATCTTGAGTTTGTCAGGTGATGAAAATTTGGCAGCAAATGTAAAATCATCATAATAATTTTAATATAAATATAAATACTTCATATAAAAATCCTTTTTAATTGAGAAAATCAACAACATACAAGATGTCAATGTGTTATCATTTGCCAAAAAGTCATTTCAAAAAATAGGCCATGAGACTTTTGAGGATTGCCTCATAGGGCCAGTTCAGGTGGTGGGGGCAGAGGGGCTCGGGGGCCGGTCAAAGGGGTGTAGAAGGCCAGAGTTGGCCCACGGCCTTAGTTTGTTGACCCCTGTACTGTGCAGATGTGGTGATGCTTTAACATAATTTCATTATAATTTTATATGACAATGACAATAAAGGAACTGAACAGAATTGAATTGAATCACTGGCAGCGGATTGTAACAGTTGATCTGCTGAACATAACACAACGGTACAATGAAAAAAAAAACAAAAAAAAAACTTTTTTTTATGAAGTTAGACAAGTTATAATATACAAATTAATAGGTCATTTATAAAAGGAAAAAGAAAGAATACAGTGATATCTAGATGGGGAAAAAAAAACAAAAAAACAAGCCATTTTTTCAGTTTTCCCAGATTTGATCAGAGTTCCTATCGTCAACAGAACCTTAAGAAAGTCGTCATCCGTATGTGTCCAAACATCTTCTCATTTTATGACTTAAGCGTGAACAGAGCCCATTGCCATCCAATACAACACACAGGGATACACAATATATCACAATCAAATCCAAATTGCAATCTGAGTTGGTGCAATGATCAAATTGTAAAGAAAATAAAGTATCCTGAGAGTCCTGCGAAGAAGAAAATATCATGTTCTGAAATTCATGGCCTGCTTCTCAACTTTATATATAAAGCACTTTAAAGCACTTTAAAGCTGGTCAAAGTGCTGCACACAAACATGGAATACACAAAGACTGTCACAGTCAAGTCACAATACAAAGAGTAAAAGTATAGAAAAGGAAAAAAGACTAGATACTCAAGTTAATGAACAACAAGAAAAGTAAATCTCGCTTGTATTAGTTTCCAAATTCTTCTCTCAGATGTTAACAAGAATCCTCCTTTTTCACATAATTGCAACTCAAATCACAATACTGAAAAATTGTAATGCTTTTTTTCCTGAATCTTGCAGCCCTGGCATCGCGCTCACACCCTTCCCAATTGAAATCGGAGCCGGGATTTTGGTGAAGATCCCTCCAACGCGCTGTACTATATTTAGACTGAAAACCTGCAAGTCCAGTCTGAGAACTGAACCCAAAACCTTCCTGCTGTTTAGCTCAAGTCCCAAACACTTTCCACTGTGAAATAAGTGCAATACGATCCCACGCTTAATATAAAGTCTATTTATGGAGCTGAAAGTCTCTCCTGATCTCATTGTCTGCAGCCATGTCCTCGTGCATAATGAAAGCCGCTCTGTGTTTCTCCATTTGGGCCGAGTTCGCCGAGACTCTGCTCCAGATGAAGAGAGGCTCGGATTCCATTGAAGTGCTCGTGTAAAATGGACTTTGTTAAGGTAGTCACTTTGTTTTCATGCTGATAATATCCGTTGATGCAGAGGTTTGAGTGCTCGCTCTTCTCCCCGTGGCTCCTTCGGCGACTTTAGCTCCTGGCCCTGGGATTAGCTGGCGGGGAGAATGGAGGGTAAAATTAGCCCCCGACTGTCCCAAAGCCCCAAACCATTGATTTTCTGCCCCAGACGAGAGAAAAGAAGCTGCTTAATGTCCATAATGCAGCAGTGAGCGGTTTGGTTTTAGTTTTAGGGTCTATATCTCTCCATTTTTTGAAGCCAGGTCCACGTAAAGCAAAAAGAAAATCTAAAACTGAGGACTGAACCTTTGTTACTTATTATAATTTGGTTCACTTCTCAAATTTTAATATTGCTTTTTTACAATTTGCAGTTTCCTGCAATACTTTTTTTTTTAGAGGTGAGTCTGCCACATGTTTGTCTCCACGCAGATGTTATTTCTATACCGAGAATGTTCCATAGTTTGGCTTTAAATCGATCAAGAATTTATTTCATTTATTTATTTCTAATGTTTGGACCCACATAAGACTATAGGGTGTCTAAAACTGTGGCTTGAAGCTTTATTCCATGTTATAATGTTGTTCTTTTATCAAACTTCTTGGTGGAGGGTCTGTCACCTGCTTGTTTCTATGGAGATGTCATTGCTTTGTCTAGAATGTTTCACAGTGTGACATTAAACAGTTCTATTTTACATTTATTCAATTACAGGTGGTTTTAAAGCTCAAAATTACTAGAAAAACGGACATTCTGACACGGATCTGACCTGTAACTTAGTCTGGTTTGGTCTTCATGAAGATAAAAAAGGTTTAATGTCATACTGTGAAACATTCCAGACAAGTGAGTGAGGAGAAAATGAACTGTAAAGAGCTTTGGGTGTCTTGAAAGACACTGTATAAATGCAATGATTAATTAATGAATAAAAAAATATAACAAATAACATCTCCATGGAGAAAGACCCTCCACTAGAAAAGTTACACAATGCACTTTTAAAGGAAGAGCTTGCTTTAAACGAAACATCACCAACTTTGATGCCACAGAAACTATATTAACTATAAGATAATACCGCTTTCCTAAACTGGAGTTTGTGCACAATCATACACTCTCAGAGATATTAAAAAAAAACTATATTTGAAGGTATAAAATGTTTTACAAATGTAACCTGAATAACACACAGGTTACCACAAGGTGCACTGTAGAGGTGTAACAGTACAAAAGGCACTGTTCAGTACATACCTCGGTTTTGAGGTCACGGTTCGGTTCATTTTCGGTACAGGATGGGAACAAAATGCTAAATCATTTGTGTGTTTATTAAACCAACAATTTTTTTCAACATTATAGAAATGGGAAAATAAAATAAATGCAAAGTGCTGCTTGGTAATACTAATAAGTTCAATAAAATATTCTCATTTAAGCAACAAATGTACGAAATATTATACAAAATAAATTCCTTGTGCTTAGACTTACAAAAACTTTATTCATCCACAAGGGAAATTATTTGGGCACAAACAAATAATAAACAAAACTTTTCAAAAAATAAAGTGCAGCACTAACAGTTCCAGCATGAACTTTTACTCAATCTTCAGATGTTTGGCCAGAAAAAACAAACTTGTCCACACTGTCTGTGGTAAGTGCAGATCTGGGGGCTGGCGGAGATTCTGTGCCAGCGAAAGGCAAAAGTGAGGATCAGGGCTCGACAGCGGTAGTTTTGTGAAGATTCACGTAGTTTGGAGGGACGAAGTCAAGGCGGGGGCAGTTGTTGTCAAACAATGTCACTCCAATCACAGACGAGTTTGTGAATATTAAAGAGTCGAGCCTCTGTTTTCACCTTGGAGATGTTATTGCTTCGTCTGGAATCTTTCCCAGTATAACATTAAACCTTTCTATCTCCATGGAGACCAAACCAGAGCAAGTTACAAGTCAGATCTGTGGAGAGGCAACCCCACTCAGTCAGAATGTTTTGTTATTCTACGTATTTTTGGGCTATAAAACCACTTGTAATGGAATAAATTCAAAGTAGAGCTGTTTAATAAAAAGTTACATAATGCACCTTTTAATATTTACAATATAAGACAACTTTTTGAAAAACATGTCCACTTTCTATAAAGGGAATATTTACAATCCAACAAAAACAGCTGAAACACCGGGGAGCCACACGTCTCCAGCTCTGCCTTGGACTCCACACATAAAAATAGTGGAGGTCATGACATTATCACAAAATCCATGAGAATGCGTCCACTCTACATGTTTGGCGGGGCCCCCTGCTGTTCTAATACCCGCCATTACATGTGACAGTGCCTCTGGGAGCACACGCAGCCATTAACCAGGTTCTTCAAGTGAGCCTCAAATAACAGGCTGTCACAAGCCCCGCCCCTAAGTGTTAATCAATAAAACTATATGAGTGCACTGCTTCATTCACAGGCGCCACTGATGGACCACTTTGGGGTATTTTAAGACTAGGGATTTATTAAGAAGATTCTGCACTCAAGAAAGACACTACCAGAATATGCTTTAAGTTGAAATTTGGAAAGAAATATAAAAAAATTGGGTGAAAATTTGTGCACATTTTTATTGAGATTGAGATTCGGTATGGTCATGTTTTTATACAGCTCTGGATGGAAAATCTTCAAGACACTTAAAGCGCTTTACAACAAGGAACCACTTGCACTCAGAGATCTCTGTACTGGGGACGAGGTGGGTTAAGTCTTGCCCAAGGACACAAAACCACAAAGGACACAAAACCAGCATTCATCTGTGAGAGCTGGACAAACGCTCTACCAGTGATGTTCATGTCAAGAGTGAGATTCGAACCGATTCGAAGCTTTAATCCAAGTAATAATGTTGTTCTTTTATCAAACTTCTTGTGGGGGGGTCTGTCACCTGCTTGTTTCTATGGAGATGTCATTGCTTTGTCTGGAATGTTCCACAGTGTGACATTAAACAGCTCTACCTTACATTTATTCAATTACAGGTGGTTTTATAGCTCAAAAATACTAAGAAAAACAAACATTCTAACTGTGAGCGGGATCGCCTCTCCACAGATCTGACCTGTAACTTGGTCTGGTTTGGTCTCCGTGGAGATAGAAAGGGTTAATGCCAGTAGGGTCACTTTTTTATACAGCTCTGGATGGAAAATCTTCAAGACACTCAAAGCGCTTTACAATTAGGAACCACTCGCACTCAGAGATCACTGTACACAGACACTGGAGGCGAGGTGAGTTCAGTGTCTTGCCCAAGGACACAGCAACAGCATTCATCTATGAGAGCTGGAATCGCACCGCCAACCTGTGAGTCACTGGACAAACGCTGTACCAGTGATGTTCATGTCAAGAGTGAGATTCGAACCCCCAACCTTCGCCCCAGTGATTTCCAGTTGTCTATGATCAGTTTGTCTGTTTTTAATGGAGACGTCTATTTTATTATGCAAAGTCGGTGATCAGTTGTGTAGTTGAGTAGTATTCAAGTTACTCGGCTCCACTGATCGACCACTTTGGCATATTTTAAGACTGGGGTTTACTAAGAAGATTCTGCAGTTCTCAGCTCTAAGAAAGAAAGACAGATGATACCAAATATGAAGGTGAAATTTGGAAGAAAAACGTAAAAAGGTCCAGAGATTGTGCAATTTAACAAATTTTGATGGAGATCGAAATTCAGTGATTTCCAGTTGTCAGTGATCAGTCTGGCTGTTTTTTTATGGAGACATTTACAGTCACTACTCAGTATTTGAGGACTATACGTTGAATATTACTGTTATTTTTACATTTTATTTACGCCAAAATCTGTGATCTGTTGTGTAGTTCTGACAAGTACTGAAATTTCACTCAGTATTTTCAAATGAGTCTATGCTACATTATTTTCTGATTTATGTTATAATGCAGTTTCCTCATCACAAACATATCCAGAGGTGTGTTTTGTTTCATTCACACTTGAAAATTACAACTTCATGACAGCAGCAACCTTTTACATTTACTTTACTAGAGATTAGCAGTTCCAGTTCTGGAATGATCCAAATGATTCTAGTGAAGGTGTGTGGAGGTTACAAACACAGTGGAGAACTTCCTGTATCACCACATGACATCACAGGGTGAAACATGTAGCGTTTTCAGGCCGACAGAGAAACGTGCCAGTCTGGAATTGACCGACATGTTCATGCCAAAAATCAGAGCATTCGGGAACTGAAAAGTTTGTTCTCGACAGGAACAAACTTGTTTTTATTAAGGGAACCATGACAACACAGTCAGTGTCAGCAGGTTCATCCAGGTCACACACGGGAAAAGAAAGAAAATGTTTGTGTGGAACATGGAGGAGAAATCAAGTGACAAGAAGATTGTGCAGTGGTCAGAGGAGGAGACCAAATATCTGCTCTATCCATGAGGTTCCATCTTTGGATTGGGCGTCGCTGCTGCCTTCTCCACAGCAGATGTTTCTCCACAGCAGATGTTTCTCCACAGCAGATGTTTCTCCACAGCAGATGTTTCTCCACAGCAGATGTTTCTCCACAGCAGATGTTTCTCCACAGCAGATGTTTAGCAGAGCTTGGTGCAGATAAATCATGATTTGTATGAGTACATAAGCTCGCTGGTGTGGATGATACGATCCATGATTGTTATTTTCTTGCTGTGATGTCCGCTTTCGTATGGCCTTGTTTTTATTTGGTGGTAAATCCACCAAATCCACTGGTTTGAAGGTGGCTCGTTCACCGTAAGAACTTTGGTTCCCATTAGGACTGAGGCGGGAACCGGCAACATTCTGACCGGCCTGAAAACAGCTGTGTGTTTTCTGTTTGAGAGAAGAACTCAACCTAAATGTGCAGGGTTTGTGTGTTAAACATGTAAATGAAACAAAACAGACAACAGGTCTGTTTGTGGTGAGGAAACATGAGGACATAGATCAGAAAATGGTGTCATATGGGCCCTTTAAAGGTAAGTCTTAACTTTTAAGAAAAACACCACTGCTAACTGTCCACATTAAAGCTGTAATCATTGGTTAGTGTGGATAAACATCTCTAGTGTATGTGAGCGTTCCACCTGCTCCTGCTCTCCCCAACAATGGAATAATTAAGACAAAGAAGCTCAAATGCAAATGGGAAACATCTGCTTGGTCTTGACTCATTTTGACAGAATCCACAGCACCGAGCACCAAACAACAGTCTGTCTCAAAGCAATCACCCACATCAGCCATCACCCCTGTGCATCAGCTCGCTCTTCTGTGCCCGTCAAACCGACCTGTGCACATAAATGCATAGAAAACATGGAAAGCGAGAGCGAGGGGGAGGGGGAGGGGGGGTGCTACATGTACACACCCACTACAAGAGGAATGTAAGCGTAATGACATCCTATAGACGTTTGTTTTGAAGGCTCTAATCACAAGTTGTCTGGCTCAGTGGTGCTTGATGCAGGGAAGTGCTGGTAAACTAGAAACACTCTCTAGGCAGAAAGTGATCTGTGATTTATTTATGGAGCTTTTATTTTGCACCGATCAGACTAGACGAACAAGAATTAAGAGCAACTAAAGTCTCTGACAGGTTGGACTCCTGGATCTTTTTAAAAACACAGGGAAGAGTATTATATTTAAGACTTAGCTCAAACATTTATAATTCTTTTCCCACTTTGGCCATTCTTTAGATTTAAATTTTTACTTCCTAGTTGGAAATGTTGACATCAGACTAAGGAATTCCATAACTGTTACCTAGCAACCATGTGGTACACTCATAGAACTATCATCAAATCTGAAGGTGAACCCAAGATGGTGTTGCATTGTTTTCAGTGGTCTGTGCTCACTGGCTCATGGGCTCAAAAGTCACTTTCTCTACAAATACGACTTAGTGCCTCCCATCTGTGTGACGTCTGTAATGTGCAGGGTGTGGAGCGTTTGGACCAATCACAGTGAGAGCTGCTAAAGCGAGGCAAGGCTACGTCTAAAGCGGGACATACACTGTGTGATTTTTGGCCCTTTTTGAAATGATGGAAAATATCTCAGTCAGTGTTGGGGAGTAACAGATTACATGTACCAGAGTTATGTAATCAGAGTACAAATGATGAGTAACTGTATTCAGTTACAGTTATTGTTTCAGTGATTGGTCATTGGATTACAGTTACTTTGTTGAAATAAATGGATTACACACAGGTATTTTCCTATTTTCACTTTTTTTGGTAATTCCACTCATTGCCAGACACTAAACCAGGTCTAAACCAGGTTTAAACCAGGTCTAAACCAGGTCTAAACCAGGTCTAAACCAGGTCTAAACCAGGTCTAAACCAGGTCTAAACCAGGTCTAAACCAGGTCTAAAACCAGGTCTAAAACCAGGTCTAAAACCAGGTCTAAACCAGGTCTAAAACCAGGTCTAAAACCAGGTCTAAAACCAGGTCTAAACCAGCACTAAACCAGGTCTAAACCAGGTCTAAAACCATGTCTAAAACCATGTCTAAAACCAGGTCTAAACCAGGTCTAACCCAGGTCTAAAACCAGGTCTAAAACCATGTCTAAAACCAGGTCTAAACCAGGTCTAAACCAGGTCTAAAACCAGGTCTAAAACCAGGTCCAAACCAGGTCTAAAACCAGGTCTAAACCAGGTCTAAACCAGGTCTAAAACCAGGTCTAAATGATCTAAAACTTAAAAAAAAAAAAAAAAAAAAAAAAAAACTTTTTGTTGTGAAAATAGAAAAGAATCCTACAAAATCCGATGGTGTCGTCAAGTGACTCGTACATTTAAACACCATCCACCCACCAACACCAATACACCTGAGAGTTTTACTGACCCTGATGAAGACATGAGTCAAGACTCACTGACCTTTGACATGAAATCAAATGATAGTAAAGCATATGAGAGTGTCTTGGCTCTCTTCTTTCCTCTAGTAATAAACACATTTGTTTTTTAAAGAAGTATAAACTATAAAACTATATGTACATCTTCCCAGGTCTAACTGCCAACAAAAATCACTTCTTCTCCAACAACAGAAAGCCTCCGTGATGTCAGAGAGAAATCAGGAGCAGACCCACAGCCGATCCTCCATTCAGACGGTAAAGCTGCAAATGAACGGAAAAGCTTTTGAATGAGGAGAGGGAGAGATGGGCTCAGATACAACAGGAACGAAGGAAAAGCCTCTGGTTCCTCTTCCACACCACTGCCTTCAATTTAGCCCAGGTGCTAAAGTTAGTGATAGCACTGATAGTTTGGCTGACGCTTCACATGAGCACGGAAACACAAAGAGAGCATCCACAGGAGACAGGACACACACAGGACCCCCGCACACAGGACCCCCGCACACAGCCCAGCCACCGAGACGACGGCAGGGAACATGTAAAGTCATTCTAAAGACGCAGGGACACACAGACTGATGGAAAATTATATCTTGTATTTAATTGCATTATCCCCATGACGATTTTAAAGCAAGATTACGGCAATTCGTCAATGAATGGGCGTGAAAATGTGTTTCAATTTCACGTATTGTACAAAAAGTGAACTTTAAAAGACACCGCAAGTTGGTTTGATTCAGCAGCTCTTTGCAACTTTGTAATTGTTTTTATGATTTATTTAAATATATCGTTCAACTTATTCCTGACATTCTAACAGTTAATCATTTTAATCATGAAAATATTTGATTAAAAGACCAACGGCAAGGCATGTTTACTTGTATGGAATTTGTACACAAAGTAATTCAAAGTGCTTTACAGAACAAGAAATACATTACATCTGAACATAAATAATCATCATAAAATTAAAATAAAAAAGAAAGAGAGACATTAAATGAGAGAGCAGCCTTCGTACGCAGCTGTTCAGGAACAATATTACATTATTTTTTGATCTGTTATATGTTTATATGTTGGAGGAAGAAAGTTTTCAGAAATATTTGTGAGCATAGAATAGAAATCCGTGTGTATTTGTGAAATCTGTGCATATCTGTCTGTAATTGCGCATAAAATAAATATTTGTAAATTCTCATGAGTCCAGTCATACACAGTGTTGGGGAGTAACAGATTACATGTACCAGCGTTACGTAATCAGAGTACAAATTATGAGTAACTGTATTCAGTTACAGTTTCCATGAGTGGTAATTGGATTACAGTTACTTTGTTGCAGTAAATGGATTATATGGCGGTATTTTCCTGTTTTCACATTTTGGGCTATATCCCCCCCTTTTTTTTTTTCCGTAATTCCATTCATTGCCGGACACTAAACCAGGTCTAAACCAGGACTAAACCAGGTCTAAACCAGGTCTAAACCAGGTCTAAAACAGGATTTAACAGGACTAAACCAGGTCTAAACCAGGTCTAAACCAGGATTTAACAGGACTAACCCATGCTGAGCAGACCGTGTCTCCTCGTCTTCTATCAATAATATTTTTAATACGGTTAAGTAAAGACTCGGCCTTTTTATTTTCTTTTTTCAGACAAAACATCTTACGTGAAGATTTCCTCGTCTTTGTTTCTCTACAGCAAATCAAGTAATCCAAAGTATTCAGATTACATTACTCGCTTAAAGTAACTTAATGGATTACGTTGCAAACTACATTTTGGGGTATGTAATCTGTAATCTGTAGGGGAATACATTTTAAAAGTAAACTTCCCAACACTGGTCGTACATAAAATATATTGTGTGTATTTTATCCATCAAAATACAAATTGAAAAGTTACAACATCAAGAATTACTATCACAAAATGAAAATTCACGATTACACTTTCATTAGTGCGAACATGAATTCACAGATGCGACTTTACTGTCAAAAACACATCATCACTTCACAGACATTATTTCTCGAGCAGAAGAAACATCAAGATCAAGACTGAGCATGTTTAAGTTTGTAGCAGAGGGTCAAAACAGAGTAATATGGAGTAAGAAAGCTTTCAGAAATATTTGTGCGCATAGAATAGAAATCCGTGCATATTTGGCTGTAGTTGTGCATTAAATAAATATTTGCAAACTCTCAAATGAGTCCAGTCGTAGATAAAATATATTGTGTGTATTTTATCCATCAAAATATGTATTGAAAAGTTACAACGTCAAGAATTACAATCACGAAATGAAAATTTATGATTACGCTTTCATCAGTACGAATACGAATTCACAGACGCGATTTTACTGTCAAAAACACATCATCACTTCACAGACATTATTTCTCGAGCAGAAGAAACATCGATCAAGATCAAGACTGTGCATGTTTAAGTTTGTAGCAGAGGGTAAAAACAGAGTAATGGCACAACAAGGAGCTACAACAGCGACCAACAAGAGGGTTAATGAAAATGTATTGTAAAAATGTCTTGTCTTGCCACATTGAATTCGGGAACCGAACGCTGCTGTGTGATATTGTGTAGAAACACCTCCTCTGAACGGGAAACTGCATCTAGTAATATCTTAGTAGAAACATAGAAGTAATGTTATCCCAGGGCTAATTAACAAATATCAGCGTTCTCTGCATGTTTAGATGAAAACGTTCACGGCTACAGCCACAGTGGAATTTATTTATGTATTTATTTACACTACTGGTCAAAAGTTTTAGAACGCCCTCATTTTTCTAACCTCTCACACATTTATGGAACTTCTGCAACAGACTCAGGAAGAACTTTCTGAACAATATTTGATTTCCATAGTAAAAAATAATGAGCCGTGAGTGTGTTCAGCTGTTCTATCTGCCAAAGGTGGACACACACACACATCAATTAAAAGTGCAGAATACGTTTGGGTCAACAGTAAACAGTAAAAAACATGTGGTGTTCTTAAACTTCTGACCGGTTGTGTATGTGTAATACAGCTTTGTTCATCTGACCCCGAGGAGAGCGTGAAATCTTTTTTTCCTTCCTGCTCTCTTGGGGCAGGTCTATCAGACCCAAAAATGTATTTTCAAATAAATTCTCGCCAGGTGACAAAATAAATGTTTGACTCTGATTGACCCACCCCAAGAGAGCGGGAAAGGAAAAAAAAAATCTTCGGGTCAATGTGACCCCGAGGAGACGTGACATAAAACATTTGTGTTTATGGATGTATTTCTGAGTTTTTTTCTTCTTTGCTATATGATGTAAAATAGATAGTCCTCTACAATTCTTCCTAAGCTTAAAATCTGTCTATTACTGCAAGGAACGTCTGTCTGTGTCGCCTCCTGTTTGTTTCTTTGTTTATTTGTTTGTTTGTTTGTCTGTTTCATGCATAACTCTCGAACTACTCATCCAGATGATCTCAAATTTGGAGGGAGTCATCCTCGCGGCACAGGTCTGTTCATGTCCAAGTTTCATGTTGTTAGGGCAATGCAATGCTTCATGTGTGTGATACTGAGTCTGCTGAAGCCAGAGACACACACACACACACACACACACACACACACACACACTGGCTGTGCGTGCTGCATGTCAGGTCAGGCTGGAGAACGAGGCTCCACTTGGACTCTGTAAACAACTTCTGAAGTTATCACTGACACTTCAAATCCATAAATCTTCTGTGGGTTGTGCACTCGCTCACTTTACATTTACACTGTGACACTGTGACACTAGACAGTGTGTTTGGGTGTTTTACAACCCACGTCTTAAAAATATCCACTTCCAATCCAATGGCTCTGCCCCCCATGTCCCAACAGCCCCCACACCGGAGAGGTTTAAGTCTCATCTTAAGACTCATTTTTACTCTCTGGCTTTAACACCGTGTGAATTGTGTGGTCTTCTGTGTATTTTATTTATTTGTATTTATTAATTTATTTATTTATTTATTTGTGTTTATTTATGAATTAATTTATTTATTTTATTATTATTTTAATCATTTTTACCTTTATGCATTTTAACACTTTTAATGAATTGTTTTTATTTATGATTTATTGTCTTTTATTGTATTCATTTGTCTGTGCATCACTTTGGAAACCGTCATGTTGCTATAGAAAAAAAGTGGATTCAGCTCTGAACAAACAGCTAGCATGCTAATCTACAGCTACAGCCAGGACAAATCCATTGATTAGGTTCTATTTGTTGTGTTGTGTTTGTTGTAAGTCGAGGTAAATACAAAAGGTCTGCACACACTAACATCACCACTGAATCACTAATATGATTATAGAGCTTTAAGGCTGAATGAATATTGATTGTATTGATTTGTGTGTTGTCTGTTGTTCTCTGGAGACACTGCAGCTCTGGAACTTGTGCACTTTGACGGGCACATCAGGTCAGACACAGTCACTCATTTAAAGGAGTTACAATGGGCTTTGAAATCACTTCCAATTTACATATAGATGAATCAAGTTTGACCAACGACAAAAACTTGAAATTGTGTCTAAAAAGCATCTACTGAAACAGATAATGAAATAAATACATCGTGTTCCTTTTGTCAATGGAAATGTTATTGGTTTGGCAGCCGCAGCAACAGATGAAACAGGTGACACACAGAACTAAAGAACCAGTCTAACTTGATCTGTTTAGCACATTTTACTAACACAGAGTCTCCAGAGTGCTGCACAGAGTAGGCACTATAAAAAATGGACACATTCAATAAAACAAAACATCAAATAAATAAATAAGCAAGTCAATAAAAAACATAAAAAAATACTAAAATTTGCTAATAGTAAAATAACAAATAAAATCAATAAAAAAAACTGTCAGAGGAGCACACGATTAAAAGTGTGTTTTTAAACGAGACTTAAAAGAATTGACAGAAGAGGCAATCTAAATGTGTTCAAAGTTTGGGGCCAACCACAGAGTCGCCCCAGATTCACCGCAGATTCACCCCAGATTCACCCCAGATTCACCCCAGCTTTTGAGTCTCGTTTTTGGAACTACAAGTCGGAGCTGGACCTCATACCTCAGAGTGTATGGGACATATCAGAAGTGTATGGGACATCTCAGAAGTGTATGGGACATCTCAGAAGTGTATGGGACATCTCAGAAGTGTATGGGACATATCAGAAGTGTATGGGACATCTCAGAAGTGTATGGGACATCTCAGAAGTGTATGGGACATCTCAGAAGGAGTGTAGGAACAGTGAGGTGTGAGATGTACCTTGGTGCCAATCCATGAAGTACTTAAACAAAACAACTAACTCTAACTCAACTCTAAAATAAACGTGGAGCCAGTGCATTAAGGATAAAATAGGTGTAATGTGTTCTCTACGACATGTGCCAGTTAAAAGACGCGCTGGAGAATTTTGGACTCACTGTAAGAGTGAGAGGATTTCTTGGCTTGTACCAGTGTTCAGTGCATTACAGGAGTCAAATCAAGAGCTAAAAGCCTGGATCAAATCACTAAAATCACTAAAAGATAAAACCAATCTGAGTGTGCAGGTGATCAAAACTGGATTTAACCATTGCATTTATCTGCTTGTCAAACCTAAAATCTTCATCAGTGATGATGCTGAGGTTGGGAGCTGTAGGTTTAGTATATTCTTGAAAAGAGCCCATGCCAAACTGAAAATGTGTAGAAATAGACATGAGGGACAGTAGATATAACGGTCCAATATTACACAAAATGAACTCTTATGAGCTTTAAATCATGTTCTAATGCTGTTCCCTCCACAAAAACAGAGCTGG
>NW_026571473.1:2981787-3004287 GCF_026225935.1 Boleophthalmus pectinirostris | reverse complement strand
TAATTGCTAATACATTGTTTTCAGCGTATATAACATTTTTCAAAACAACAAAAGTTAAAGGTGCACGATTTTGTAACTTTTTGGTTGGGGGTCCGTCGCCTGCTTGTTTCTATGGAGATGTCATCGCTCTGTCTGGAATGTTCCACAGTATGCCATTAAACAGCTCTACTTTACATTTATTCTATTAGAAAAAAACACGTATTCTGACTGTGCACTGCAAAAAGCTTGGCAAAAATTTAAGCTATACCATATTTATCGGACTATAAGTCCCTCCGGAGTATAAGTCGCACCAGCCCAAAAATGCATAATGAAGAAGTAAAAGCACATATATAAGTCGCACTGGACTATAAGTCGCACTTTTTGGGGGAAATTTATTTGATAAAATCTGAAACCAAGAACAGACATTTGAAAGTCAAGTTGTAGTAATAACAGTAGAAGAGAGAACAACAGATAACAGATAACAACTTCATATAACTATAACATAAACATCAGAACAAGTTTACCAAACTCTCCATCTCACTCCAAATCACTACATCCATTCAATTCTTCATCCTCTGTGTCACTTCTGAGCAACTCTGGAGGTAAACAGAGCACTGCTTCCTTTTCTGTGTCGCTGTCGTCAGACTCAGCATCAGTTCCAGTTAGAATTATTTGGGTCTTTCTGAATCTCGACAGGATGGTTTCAGTGTCACTGAAGTTCAGACTTTGTCCGTCCATCCAGTGACTTCAGGAAAGTTTCATGGTGCATCCTCCCGGTGTCACAAGTTTCTCTCTCACTCCAAACTTTCTTTCTGCTGCTTGATTTTCATTTTCAGCTGCAGATTTCACGACTTGCAGTTTGTAATCTGCTAAATCTGATTTTGTTTTTGGGGGCATTTGTGTTCAGTCTTCTCAGTCTTTGTCTTTATAAGTTTGTTTCAATGTTAAATAGTTCAGTGGTGCAGAAGTAACGGTGCGATCGACTGACATGATACAGACAGAACAGAGGCTCTTTCTGCAGGAGACATGTGCAGTAGAGTGAAGTGACAGTGGTACAGGAACAGGAGCAGCAGATCCTCACACACAAGACTAGAACCTCTCCACACTTCACTCAAACATTTTAATATAGAAGTCACACCCAAGTATAAGTCACAGGAAACACACAAACCATGAAAAAAAATGCTTATTTAAATGCTTATTATAAAACTTATAGTAATCAGAAAAGTACTTAAAAGTCATTACATTATCTGTCCATGTACCAAGATAATTTTACTTGACAAGTCATCTTAAAATAAACGATCAGTAATATATATGGTGTGCCTGGTCGCCTCTCCATAGATCTTACCTACGACTTGGTCTGGTTTGGTCTCCATGAAGTTCAAAAGGTTTAATACCACACTGCGAAACATTTCAGACAAAGCCGTAACATTTGACAGCTCCTCCGCACCGATAAAGTTACACAGTGTTATTTTTACCCGCTCTTTAACACTATTTCAAATAAAAGACAAAGTTTCAGACGAGCGCGCTGAATTTTATTTTTCTTCACAAACTTCTCCACAAAAACACTTGAGTTTCTGGCAGCTACAAACGTTCCTCTCCTTGAATCAAAGCACTTTCTTCAAAAACAGAAGCAACGATGGCTGACACCTTTGACAACCTTCATTACGAAACGTCCTTGCCTTAAATAAAGAACGCAAAACAATTCAACTCATCACCAAGTAACAATGCTTTGTTTTTGACTGGCGCATTTCTCCGTCAAAGATTCTTTAATGAAGATTGCAAACAATATCTCAATCGGCGACAGAGGGGAGACTCGCTCGTTTCCGTGCTCCGGTTTTGAATGGCATTGATAGGCAAAGCAGCTGGACCATGTTAAATCCGAATACCGCTTGATTGTTCTCGACCGTGCGCGGTTCACTGTTTGCTTAGATCCTCCGGGGGGCGCTAACAGGTGTGCGGAAAATAAGGAGGAAAGTGGCAGAGAAAATGAGTTTTGGAGAGGAGCCCGGCGCAGACAGAAGAGAGGATCAAATCAACAGTTATCAGGTGTACGGGATGATAGAGCTGTTAGAGCGGGAGAGGGACGGAGATTGGGTTCAGAGCGTCAGAACATTACGAGACAAACAGATACGAAATGTTAAGGAGGAAGTGAAAGTGGTAAAATGAACGGTGTTATTTGAAAAAGCTTGTTCTCGGTAATAATAAAAAGTATATAGATATTTGGCCGTTTTGTGTCGAGGTTTGTGTAATAGAGAAATATGGAAATAAGCTCGGTCTCCATTGTCAAACAAAATTCACAAACAAGGAAAGTGTTTTGTTCATACGGAGCAACATGAACCAAAGAATAACAGTAAAGGCACGCACACAGAAAGAGTTCAAGTAGAAATTAGGGATGTCACGATCACATTTTTTTGCCCTCGAGTCCGAGTCATTTGATTTTGAGTATCTGCCTATACTGAGTCCTGATCTGATACTTATAATATAATATAATAATATAATAATATAAAATGAACTAAGAGCAAAGAATAAGATCCAGGATGTTTGTGGGATCAGATTGTGTTGATTTCATGTGTAGTATTTTAGGCTGAAAAATCAAATGTCCAAGACTTTAATTTGATTAACTTTTCTAACCATTCATCATCATTGCTGAAAATCTTGACTTTTACCACAGTCTTGGAATGTGTATCTTAGTAAACTTAATGAACTGGACAAAACAGGAACCAGACCAGAACCAGATCAGACCTGAGACTAGAATTTGAATATTTGATATTATATGTTTGCATGTGCATTACATTTGAAATATTTATTTTCGTCTCCATCCATCCATCCATTTTCTTCCACTTTTCTGGGGCCGGGTCACAGGGGCAGCAGTCTAAGCAGGGACTCCCAGACATGTCCTCCAGCTCCTCCTCATAGACTCGCCTATGATCTCCAAATAATACAAAATCTTACCAAATAAAAACGAGATGACAGAAGCTCCACAGCCTCTGTCCCCCGCACCACCACCACATCCACAAACTCACAGCAGAGCGCGCACCACAACATCAGTCCCACCGCTCAATAAACACTCCATGCCGCTTTTCCCACTCTCCCGCCAAAAGCACCAACTCCGTTGCCTAACATGCAAATAAACGCCATCAGCCGCACAGGTGTGAACACGGGCCACAGAACCCCAGGTAACAGCGCCCGAGCACGGCACGGCACAAAAGTCCCAGTGCGAGTGCTCCTCTAGTACAACAGGCGCTGGGGCAGATAACTGCACTAACTGGACATCCCTGAACAAATCCCACACCTCAGTTAAAAAACAAACAATCTGTTGTGTCCTGTGTGTTATATACATATATTATTTATCCAATACCTGATAGGAACATAACGGCCGAGTCTGGATTGAGTCACGCAGTCACGTGATCGGCGCCGATTTCTGATCACGTGATCTGATCGGGACAACCCTAGGAGAAATATAAGATTGCACCTTGTATGAATTTGAAATATACAGTATGAACAAAACAACAGTGCAAATAAATAAATTACTGTTGAAGTGAGTTGTTTACCCTTCCAGACCGACAGCATCACATACAAAACCTGGGGATATGTTTTATGTAACCACACATAATAATAAAAGATAGAACTTACTTTTTTTGCTTGAAAATGACGTAGGGAAAATGAGTATCCAATAGGAACTTTGTTTTCCACCAAACTCATGCACTCCGTCCATTTTGATTGGTCCAAACTTTGCCAAAGAGTGTAGTGAGTCAAAACGGTCGATGCTCTGAGAGTCTGTGTTCAGAACAATTGAAAAAGTTGTGTGTGTGCAGTTATTAGGGTTGTCCTGATCCGATCACGTGATAGGAAATTGGCGCCGATCACGTGACTGCGGACTCCATCTGGACTCGGGCGTTATGTTCCGATCAGGTATTGGATAAATAATATACGTATATAACACACAGGACAACAATGATGATGAATGGTCAGAAAAGTTCATAAAATTTAAGTTTTGGACATTTGATTTTTCACACTAAGTTCAGCTCAAATGTTACACATGAAATCAACACACACACGCACGCACGCACACACACACGCACACACACACACACACACACACACACACATGCACACACACACACATCCTGGATCTTATTCTTAGTTCATCTCATAATGTTTTATAGGAGTATCGAATGACTCGGACTCGGGGGCAAAAAAAATTTGATCAGGACATCCCTTGAGGTTATTTCTCAAATAAATGGTAAATTACACATCTTGGTGTGCATAATGGTGCATCTCTTGCTATTTTTTTATTTTCAGGTTTATTTCACTCAAAATATTTAAATCCAAATGTAATAAACCTCATGGAAATGCAGAAGTGATGTGGCTCTGTGTCCTGGACCTGACACCAGCTGTTTCCAACTGACACCAGGAAAGTCATGAGGCCACTGCACTTTTTTGTTTTTTGTTTTTTGTTTTGAGGCAATAAGAAGATTTAAGGTTTAATTACACACTTTTGTAGCTAAGGCCCTAAATTAAGGTTTTTTTTATGTCCAAAAAGTTGTTTATACATGTTTGTTGTGTGTTTTGTATGAAAGAGTGTGAATTTTATTTTCTGTTTTTCGTTTTTCTGTTCAATTTTTTTCATTTGTATTTCTGGTCCTGGAGCTTTTATTCCAGCCATATGACAGAAGTACAGCAGCAGATTGTGAAATAACAGGATGTACTGAAAAAAAAAAAAAAAGGATGTATAACACTTCATTAGGAAAAGGGGAAGTTTTAAGGTGAGGACAAATGTACTAAAATTGCCCTTAGGTGTGGAAGGGTTAACAGAAATTAAAGCTCATCTCAGGGGCCAGTAGAAATGATCTTGCAGCAGAAAAGTGCAGTAGAAATTCCGTCTTCTACTGTACTCACTGTATTCAGAAAGGCTCAGTGGCCACACAGCAAACGTTCGCACAAAAGCTCAAAGTTTGGGTTGACTTTTCCCACCTCCCTCATTATTACAGCAACAAACCAAAACAAAACATTTAAAATTTTCACTTTTTATCATTCCAAACCAGACTTACTTCCAAAATCTTTTCACTTCACCCCCCCAAAATCTTCACTGTCCACTGGTCCCCCGTCGACCTCCTTCTCACAAAATCTGGCTACGCAACGCTCCAAATCTTAGCCTGACGAGGAATTAGGACGCAGGCAATTACAGTGACAAAAAACTGAAAATCTTGGGGTTTTTTTTTTGGTGCAATCGAGATGGGACGGGATTAGGATAAAGCTGGACTGGCGTTTGAATAGTCAAGAGTCCCACTCGCTATTAGCAGATGTAAACATTTGCCAAGCTGTTGAGAAGCTGGTAAGAACACAGTGGACATACGGATGAGCGGAATTATCCCTTCGTACATTAACAGGCTGCTAAACGCTTCTTTCCGAGCGACGCCCCACCCCCCCGTCCACCATTACGGCCTGGTAATCTTATGAGACAATAACGAATAAAAAGAAAATCGAACCAAAATGTTTCGTTGAGATTCCATTAGGAGCGAAGGGTCTTATCACTAACGAGCAACACCAGAGAAAAGCACTGATCAGAACTCCGCAGAGACGCTTAAACACGAGTTAAAATGAACATAGCTGTGAGCAGTTAGCAATCGCAAACAAACAGGCGTCAAAGATGTAGACAAATATGTATTAATTATGGATGTGGTTTCATTTGGGGACGATAAGAGTTTAATATTACAGTGAACTGTCATGTATAAAGTCTTGAAAATGACTCATGATGTGGGATTATTGTTCAGTGAAAAGGAAAAGCATCTTAGCTCACTTAAATAAATGTTGGGTTAGGTTCAACATATGTATTTGTCATAGATAAGAATATGATTTGGAAATGTGTGAAAAAAATGTAAGTCTAGAATCGTCTACTTTCATTGTCGATCCATGTACCATTATTTTTTTTTATTTTTTTTTTATTTTGTGAATTTCAATTAAGAATGAAAAACAATAAAATGGGAAAACAGTTTGTCATTATTCTATTTTAGTGCCAAACAAAAAAAAAAAAAAAAGATTTCAACCTCAATTTCCAATATTTAATTTAAAATTTATGGTAATACTTTATAATAACTACACCTTATTCAGCCTTAATAAAGCATGAACAAAGACTTAATTAATAATGATTCACACTTAGTAACTACTTAATTACTACCTGAATTAACACTTAACTTGCACTTAATTCACCTGTGCTGTAAATAGTTACTCATAAGTATTTCTTACTTAATTACTCATGAACTAACCATTTGCATGTTTACAAATGCATATTTAAGTTCACATTTGAGCATTTATTAATGATTAGTAAACTATGAGAGAATGATTTACTAATAATACAATACAATGATCATTCAGGCAGCTGTTATCTGTTAGTTAAGTCTTTCTGAGAGCTTTTCTAAAGTGAAGATGAATTATGTTTATTAAGCTTTTGTTAAGGTTGGTCAAATTCCAGAAAAACAATAATGCATTACTAGTAAATCATTCTCTCATGGTTTACTAATCATGAATAAATGCTCAAATTTGTACTTAAATATACATTTACAAATGCACACACAAATGGTTAGTTCATGAGTAATTAAGTAAGAAATACTTATGAGTAACTATTTACAGCACAGGTGAATTAAGTGCAAGTTAAGTGTTAATTCAGGTAGTAATTAAGTAGTTACTAAGTGTGAATCATTATTAATTAAGTCTTTGTTCATGCTTTATTAAGGCTAAATAAGGTGTAGTTATTATAAAGTGTTACCAAATTTATGTCAAATAACACCAATCAAAAACAGTCATCGTGCATATTTCAACTTGGATATTTTATTCTCTCTGATTTATTTGTCCTGGAAGTTCTGCTGCTAGAAGGATTTACCTGAAAAATCGTTACAATTTTGTGGACAAACATGTCGTCTTCTTTAATAGCGATGTGTTTAATTTCGCATTTTAGAAAGTCATTGTTGAACTCCATGACGAGAAACAGAAAGCAGCGATAAACTCTTCTTTGTTCAGTTGACTCTGAATTCCCAGCAGAACTTCTGGGTCAAATAAACCAAAGAGAATCAAATATCAAAATTAAAATCATGACTGTGTTTTGATCGGTGTTATTTGAATAAACTTTAAATTAAATATTGTGAAAAGAGGTCCAAATCTGTTTTTTGTTTGACACTAAAGCAGAATCATGAATTAACAAACTGTTTTCCCATTTGAGTGTTTTTTGTTCTTAACTCAAATTCAAAAGAACAAATAGTACATGGACCGTTGTAACTATTCCGCTCTCCTTGTCTGCGCATGTTTCCAAAAAGGAGTTACGCTTACTCCTATATTGTGTTAGAAACAGAGTCACGATATAGCGTCCATAGCTCCAATTTATTTCTCCACAAAGATGGTTCTGTTGAGGAAAATAACCCTTTTCCTCGTGTTGGTTAGTTTCTGCTTGGACAAAAAATTACACATGAAACAGAGAAAAAGTCCAGATAATTTACTTATTCCATAGTCATACTTGTACAAGGAGTCTGTGCTGACATTCTCATGCAGAGACTGAATATTTACACCTATACAATGATTTTTCTACACAAACTATAGTGGGACGCGACTGTGGTTTAGACTTAGTGCCTCTTCGTTGGTGCACAGGCCTCTTGGTACGTCGCACCATCTTATCCAATTGTGACAAGGATCCCCCAGATTCATCTCACTCCCCTCACTGAAGTCTCGCTGGTCTGATCAGGGTGATGAGTCGAGAGTCAGTATGTCCCTATCAATAAGTCCTTGTCTTATTTAGTTAATTGATTAGACATATAGATAGAAATAGAATATCTTGTATATGAACTGGACTTATCTCTGCATCCCTCATCTGTAATCTAGTCCCTGTTTTCTGGGTCATTGTATAGTGAATTCTAATAGTACAATAATAAAATATAGCAGTACATCAATAACATCATAGCAGTAGTTATACACCACCTAAGCCTAGTTTTTTATCCTAACAGAGTAAAACTGCAAAACAGAAAAAACTGCATTTAGCACAGTGCAAAATATAACTGAGGTTCGCTTCACATCAATCCACTGCCATCGGAACACATAATCTTCAATAAAAACACTTTTCTAATAACCATCCTTCACAAATAGATAGGTCAAAGGTAACAAAAAGGCAGATGTCAGAGGATGAACACATGTGCTACTGGGAGCAAACAAAAACAACATACAGCTGACTTCCTGTAATGACTTCCTGTCTCTAAAGAGGCCTTCAAAATAAAAGACTGACAGCAGTAAATGCAATCTACTGTAAAAACAACTGTATAGAACACATTTTTAACATATTTCAGGCAAAACAGTAACACTAAATTTGATATTGTCCGTACATCCAGGGGAGTTGATGGGGAGGGGGACAAAGGGTCTGTTGTCTCGGGCCCCAGGATCTTAGGGGCCCAGAATTGGAATCTCTGCAAATTAATTCATATCAGAATGGGGCCCCTGAGAGTTTTCTTGCAACAAGCCTCCAAATTTCTGTCGACGGGCCTGACTACTACAGCTACTACAGTTTCATTCTTTCTCTACAGAACGGAACATAAACAAGAGTTGCAAATAATTATGATTTCCTAAGGTTTTCTCTTTTCAAGCCAGAGTTTTATGACACAAATAGTACACCTTTTTTCTTATCCATCTCTTATCCAGTTGATCAAAATAATGAGCTTATCAGTAGGAATCACAGGCTACGTTCAGACTGCTGGGCTTAACACTCAATTCCGATTTTTTTGTGAAATCCGATGTTTTTGTGAGGTCGTTCACATTTCCTGTTAAATGTGACTTGTATGTGATCCCCAGTGTGAACGTTAAAAGTGTCCCGCATGTGCACTGGAGACATGACGACGTCAACCGCAGTGAGCGTCTCTGTGTTTACAGAAGTTGTCCAAACATGGACGCAGCGTCGAGCACCTGGAGATTTTAAAGTTCCTCTCGTACCAGAGCCAGAACATGAACAACTGACTTGTTTTAAGGAGGAGATTGAGAAGGAGAAGGACGAGGTTTTTGGCCGTGGTGTTTTGTGGGGCAGTCCGTTGAAAGGAACGTGTGGATGTGGAGACGTAGTCAAGAGTGGTGAGTGGTGATGTGCTTCGCTTCAGTGACACGGAGTTCATTAACAATTTTCGGCTACTTCAGCGCAGAATAGTGACGTTTGTGTCTTGTTGATAACGTGTAGGTGGATGAATGCACTTTGACCGTTCACACTGAAGTCACATGTCAAAAGATCAGATATGTATCAGTTTCAGGAGCACATATCCAAGTGTCCTGGGTCACATTTGAAAAAATCAGATCTGTGTTGTTCAGACTGACATTAAAAGATCAGATACAGGTCACATAGAGGCCAAAAAATCGAATTTGGGTCACTTCAGGCTGCAGTCTGAACGCAGCCATAGACTCCCCCACGATTCAATATGATACTCAATACATGGCTCACGATACGATATTATCATGATATGGCGATGACATTGCACATTCTACACTCTGATATAGGATACTGCTGTTTTCTTAAAAACCAAATACATTTTAGCAACAATATTTTTTGTGAAAACCAGTGCCTGCTCAAAGTTAAAATGAAAAACTCTATTAATCGAATCTATTTTAATCTTCGAAACAGTTAAAATGTCAAGTGTGTTACATAAACAAGATTCTTCCACTACATAAGCAACAAAATTATAGTGCAGCCACAAAATAAAATTCTAAAAGTCACCAAAAAATAGTCCTGGTTATATATTCAAACAGCAGCCCACGATAAAAGATACTGTACCGACAAATGTAGTATCACAGTATATTGCTATTTCCATATTTTACACCCCTATTTATCAATATTCTCTAATATTCTATTCATCATAACATTGCAAAGAAACAGGAATAAATCCCTTTAGACTCCCTTTTTCTTGTTACAAACGATATCTAAATCTGTCTGTGCGATATTTTCATAATATACATCTCAAGATATTTATTGCGATATTTTATGGAGGCTAATAAAACTGTGAATATGCTACTTTTTCTTCTTAAAATGCCTTGACAAGACTTAACCCCAAGAAGTGAGATTTAAAAGTGTTAGAATTGCTAATTCTTCATGTAGTCTGAACTGAAATGGAGCAAAGGATCATGGTCTATGTAGTTCCCTCTGTTTTTTTTTAGCCATTACTGCACCATAACTTTTAATTAAGCAAAGAGACTTGTAATTGTATATATTGTGATGGTCCATGATTATTGGAGACATCCTGGACTGTAGACTGATACTGGGACACTTTATCCAAAACAACACTCCAGTCAGAGAGTGAAGATGAACACTTAGATGGATTTGAGGAGCTTTAATGTTATTTTTGTGTCTTCCTATCTGTGATCTGCTTATTTCTCTTTTCATCTGGCAGTCTATAAGAACATCTGAATCACATTTGAATCACATTATTGACTGAAATGACACACATGTAATCAGTCTATGAATAAGTGTTTACAGTTTACATCTACAGTCTCGTATATATATATATATGTAAATTAATCAAGTTATTAAAGTAAATTAGCATCAGCACATTACATAGCAATTAAAGAAACCATTTTTGAACCCGTCTCTATCATAGACACAGACTTAGAGAGGTTAAATGTAATAAACTGAAGCCCACAATAACGAAAAAATAACAACAAACCACTGAGCTGCCTAAAGGTCCCCACACACTACAGGATTTTTCAGCTTTAAATGATTTTTTTAAAATGTATTTTATTTATTTATTTATTTATTTATTTAATGAGACAGGGACAGTGCACAATTTTAGATGAACCTTAACAGTAGAGATGTTTGTACATCAGGTTGTAGCACCAGTGTTAATTTCCACCTGTAGTTTCTGGGCAGGTTCATTGATTGATTGTATTTAACTGACCTTGAATATCAACTGTTCTTCCTGGAGACCTGTAGCATGTTTTGGGTTGATGGGGAAAACTGGAGCGCCCAGAGGAAACCCATCCAGACACGAGGAGAAACGTGCAAACTCCACACAGAAAGACCAGGGGATCGGACCAGGAACCATGGCATGAGTGCTGGCCACAAAAAGCACACACCACAGACATGAGGAGAATCTTATAAGATTTTAAATCTCCGATTGCAAAGATCGCAGCAGGATATGTCTGCGTAAAACTGACTAAAGTTGTGAGCTTGATGGCGTCAGCTGTTTCCTGTCTACAGTAAAACCAGTCACTTTGAGACTCTTAAGATCAGACTCTGCACTTCTAGTTTAGATACAAGTCAAAACTGAGTTATTATTATTTGTGAAATGTGCTGCAAATCTTCAGATACAGAATTTTTTATACGCAGAAGTCCACAGGAAGTAGAGTCACTATCACTAATCTGCAGCTTCACCTCGATCTGTGCACTGTGTGGATGTAAACAGACACACGTGAGGAACTACTCCCACCTTTTTACTCCTAAAGAACGCAAAAAAATGGATTAACAGCGTGGTTTTGTGGACTGGGGTCTTTATTTGTGAGGTGAGTAATAAATTCTTTCCTGACTTATTACTGATTTATTGTCTGTTGCAGTGGCGTTGCTGATGTTTGGTGATTATGATCTGAGCAGCTCAGAGTCACACCGACACACACACACACACACACACACACACACACACTCACACGAGGAGGAAAGCGGCCACCCGAACTCAGGGAGAAGCAAATCTGAACTAACAGTTATACTAGGAAATTTACGATAACAATATTATTATGAGACCTCTGACGATACAAGATCAGGATATTTGTGTTCTTGTTACATCCATAGCTACTACTGTATATTGTGTACATTTACCATCTCAGCACTGCACCCTCCGCCCTCTCTACACCACACCACCATTATTCCCAGTCATTTCTTCCCAAACGCAGCATAAACTATAATTTCACATCTCGGCGTGTCACGGAGGAGCCAGCAGAACCACACCGACCGCGCTAAGCCTATATTACTCTTAATGTATCGCAACCTATACTCTTTATGTCACCGCAGTTCTCCCCACAAAACTCCCCCGCTCCCGTGAATGAAACCATCTGCATAGTAAGATTAGGCCTGTAATTATCCAGCGAGTGGCGCGTGCATTGTCTCTACGTCTTTCCCCAACGAGAAACCCATTATAATAGCGGGAGCACGTGAGCGAGGGAGCAGGCTGGCCCTATTCATGGACGCCTATTGTTCGGGCCCAAGGTAAGTAGAGAGAGAGGGGAGCACTGTAATCACCTGCGCACACAGACGCACACACACGAGTACACACACACACACGAGTACACGCCAAAGTACACACTAAAGTACACACGCGCTGGCATTGATGTGGAAATGAGAGCTCGGAGAAAGTGAGAAAATATTAGGCGTTCAACAGCTGCTCATGAAGGTCTCGCCGTTTTGGTTAGAATTAGATTTGAGCGACATTTCAAGTACAAATTGTGGAATTAAAGGATTTTTTTTTTGTAATTGGATGAACGAGGAACTAGAACAATGTGAAGGAGATGTTGTTTTTGTAGAGATCAACGTGTGGAATGAGACAGAAGTGCAACGGTTTTCATTTATTTTTATTTATTTTTCACTTATTAATGTTAACAGTTTATTTTATATGCATAATTTTTTTGGACACTTATTTTTTTTTATTTATTATTTTTTATGTTTCCACTTTCTTTTACACCTGTTTACTGTGTTGGTGTATAGTTTATTTTGTTTACACTTTTTAATTTTATTTGTATTACTTTATTGATTTTTGTACACGTTTATTTGTATTATTTTTAATGTTTACACGTCTTTTCCACTTGTTATACATTTTATTACATTTTATTGTTATGTTGTTGTTTTTTTGTACAGTTTTATTATTATTATTATTAATATTATTATTGTTGTTATTTTTTTTTATGTTTACACTTTTTTACATCTGTTTTCTGTGTTGGTGTATAGTATATTTTGCTTACACTTTTTAATTTTATTTTTATTACTTTATTTTTTTTATACAAATTTATTTGTATTATTTTTAATGTTTACACTTGTTTTTCACTTGTTTTCTTGTTGTGTTTCTTAGAGACTTCGTTAAGATTATCGTGATGCTAATTATTTTACTAGAATTATTTAATCTCATTTAATTTGTGGAGTATAAATGCCACTTACTGCCCACATTTCATCTTTAAACAGTCATTTTTGACCAGTTTATGATAAAACGATGAACAACAAAGTCTAATTTTGTCATGTCAGTATAGTATTCCAGGTTATTTTAGGCTATGGAGGAGAATTTTAGACTACAGGAGCCCACTATGTCCTGTATTCACGGGAAACACTGGTGTAAATGAAAGTAAAGGTCTGGCCACAGCCTTAATTCTTATGGTAAAAAACAAACAAACATGACAATTATGGATTGCCACTATTAATGTCGTGGTGCTAAAATTCCAAACTCAATTTCGATATTAAGGAATTTACTCGATACTAATTCTGAGTCCATCTTTAGACAACAGAATGTGGTTTTCGTCATTAAATTATAATTTGTTATTTTCTATTCCTGTGTATTTCCATTATAAGTGTGTAATCCCTCAGTGGTCCAGGTAAGTTCCATAGTGGTCCATGGGTGTATACCGTATTTTTCAGACTATAAATCACACTGGATTATAAAGCACAATATCAATAATGTTGAATTGTCTTGTCTTTCATACATAAGTCACATGGGATTATAAGGAGCATTAAGTGAAACAAACAGACGATACTTGAGACTGATCTTTAGTCCAGGCGTCCACAATCTATCGACAGATCGTGGTGTAATTCGCCTGGTGTTATCTCCCTGTCCCAGTGAATGTGGATTATGAATGTAAATGTGGGTGAATCATTTAAGTTAGTTTTTTTAAATTTCCTATAAGGACAACTGCGTTCAGACTGCAGGCTGAAGTGACCCAAATCTGATTTTTTGGCCTCTGTGTGACCTGTATCTGATCTTTTAATGACAGTCTAAACGGCACAGATCCGATTTTTTTCAAATGTGACCCAGGACACTTGGATATGTGCTCCTAAAACTGATACATATCTGATCTTTTGACATGTGACTTCAGTGTGAACAGCCAAAGCGCATTCATTCGACCTACACGTTATCAACAAGACACAAACGTCACTATTCTGAGCTGAAGTAGGTCAAAATTGTTAATGAACTCCATGTCACTGAAGAGAAGCACATCACCACTCACCACTCTTGGCTCCGTCTCCACATCCACACGTTCCTTTCAACAGACGTCGCTGCCGCTGCCCCACAAAACACCACGACCAAAAACCTCGTCCTTCTCCTTCTCAATCTCCTCCTTAAAACAAGTCAGTTGTTCATGTTCTGGCTCCGGTACGAGAGGAACTTTAAAATCTCCAGGTGCTCAATGCTGCGTCCATGTTTGGACAACTTCTGTAAACACAGAGACGCTCGCTGCGGTTGACGTCGTCGTGTCTCCAGTGCACATGTGGGACACTTTCGGGCCGTTTAATGTTCACACAGGAGATCACATACAAGTCACATTTAACTGGAAATGTGAACGACCTCGAAAAACATCGGATTTGACAAAAAAAAATCAGAATTGAGCGTTAAGCCCTGCAGTCTGAACGTAGCCATAATGTGTTTAATGCAGCTTTGTGCACATTATTTTACGTCAGGCATGTCCAAACTATGACCCGTGTGCTAAATGCAGCCCTCAGGCAAATTTTTCCAGATGAATTACCTTGCATCAATGAAAAATTTTCTTTTTATTGCATGTTTTTTTTTTTTTTTTATCTACCTTGATAAAGCTCATATTTAATTAATATTTAGTGTTTGGTTTTAAGGATCTTATCATGAATAAAGACTGACGGCTCATTCTAATGTGTTAAACCTGCACATATTTAATTATTCAGTGTACTGAGCATCAGTCTATGGCCCTCGATCAGTCCTCTGCTTCGTTTGTGTTTAGATATGTGGCCCTTGATGAAAAAAAGTTTGGACACCCCTGGTTTACGTTTTATAGACTCGAAACTTAAAACCACACAGAGCCACGGTAGCTGTAATGCTCCGACAATCCATCAAACAACATGGCTTCATATTTTTCAAAGTTGTACATTTTGACAGATTTTTGAGCATCATGTACCACATAAAATCAGTTCAAGGTTAATAACACAACCAGAATTAATACATTATAAGGCGCACTGTCGAAGGATTTTAAGTGCCTTATATTTCAAAAGATACGGTACTAGTCAATGTGCTCTTATACTTGTCCTGATACAACTCAACATTATTCTAAAGCTATTCAGAAAAGGTTCATTTTTGTCCTTCAATGTGATTTTTTTTGTATCAATACCTGGTCAAGGGACAAATCCAAGTTTTTCTCATCGTCAGTTTATGTTCAGGCCTCATGTGAAGCTCAGAAGCACCAGCACTGACTCACGACTGGTGCAGGTGCTGAGGTTTAGGTAGAGACTATTCACATCAGAGAGACACATTTTAGGTTTAAACACACTGGATATTTAGCTTTGAACCATCTTGAGAACCAAAGCACCAAATTATAACAACTCAAGCTTTTTTTTGATTTGAACATGTTTCCTTGTAATTGGGGACAGAGATAGGTCATGTTTATAACACTTTAAACAGAAATTCAACAAGCTCAATCAGAGATATCAACCTGGTCCCATGAGGCGTCGGTGGGTCAGTTCATCACCACAGAAGCAGTTTATGTGGAGTCCAGCCCATATCACATGATCATTATATCCACAATGTAATGTGTGTATGTGTACAGGCCCATGAACATTTGTGTGATATTGGTCACACATGAGAATGTCTGTGTTTGTCTTGAGTTGTGTGTATGTTAGTTGTGTGACTGTAGATCATGTGTTGTGTATCAAGAGAAAAAGAAGAAATGGAAATGATTTTTGTTCCAATTAGAATTTTAACAGCTACACTGAAAGAGAAAGAAACTGTTAGAATTAGTGATTATATTGAAAACTATTAATATTTGACTATACAAATACATAGAATTATAAATAGTATAATACTTTTTCAGAGATTTTGGCTACGTTCAGACTGCAGGGCTTAACACTCAATTCCAATTTTTTTATGAAATCCAATGTTTTTTCGAGGTCGTTCACATTTCCAATTAAATGTGACTTGTATGTGACTCCAGTGTGAACATTAAACGGCCCGAAAGTGTCCCACATGTGACACTGGAGACACGATGATGTCAACCGCAGTGAGCGTCTCTGTGTTTACAGAAGTTGTCCAAACATGGACGCAGCATTGAGCACCTGGAGATTTTAAAGTTCCTCTCGTACCGGAGCCAGAACATGAACAACTGACTTGTTTTAAGGAGGAGATTGAGAAGGAGAAGGACGAGGTTTTTGACCGTGGGGTTTTGTGGGGCAGCGGCAGCGACGTCCGTTTAAAGGAACGTGTGGATGTGCAGACGTAGTCAAGAGTGGTGAGTGGTGATGTGCTTCTCTTCAGTGACATGGAGTTCATTAATAATTTTCGCCTACTTCAGCGCAGAATAGTGACGTTTGTGTCTTGTTGATAACGTGTAGGTGGATGAATGCACTTTGGCTGTTCACACTGAAGTCACATGTCAAAAGATCAGATATGTATCGGTTTTAGGAGCACATATCCAAGTGGCCTGAGTCACATTTGAAAAAATCGGATCTGTGTGGTTCAGACTGTCATTAAAAGATCAGATACAGGAACATAGAGGCCAAAAAATCGGATTTGGGTCACTTCAGGCTGCAGTCTGAACGCAGCCTTTGAGACACTCCTGTTGCTCGAGCTCCATCCTTTCTCGGAGTTATGACCAAAATGCATATTTGACCTTGGTTACATTGACCTTCACGTGACCTTGACCGATTTCAACCTGCAACATCCAGTGTGCCCCGGTTATGTGTGTGCCAGCTTGTGTGATGATTGGGTGAATATTTTAGGCCGCAGATGGTTCAGAAATTGCCGATCTTTTATAATGACGTGACCTTTCAATTGAAGACACCAAACTTTTTTTTTTTGTGGCATTGAACACGGGAGCTTGACCCACATACCAAATTTGGTGACAATCGGTCCATAAATGGCGGAATTATCGCGGGTGGACACACACACACACACACACAGGGTGAATACAAAACCTGGTCAACCCTTCAGGGACCAGGTAACAAACTCTGTACCTGATTTTGAATCATGAGTGACTTCACCTGCTTGTGTCCCTGATAAGCTTAAAGCCATATCAAGGAACATCTCAGGCTTAGCAGTAACACCACGGAGACAAAAAATCTCAAAACAAAAAAAGTTACATGGTGCAGCATTAAAGAGAATTTGTTTACTAGTTTAGTTTTAACACAGCTGCTCTACATAACAGGACTATTTGGAATCAGGACAGTTCATTTCAACAAAAATAAATAAATAGTTTTGTCTCTCTCTTCTCATGCATGTACCGCTGGTGGCCGTGTGCACATGCTTAGATTTCAAAGTGCGAGCGCATGTCGGCGAAGAAAAGAAGCAGCCAAGCCCAACTAATGGGTCAATATTCAGCAGGAACAGCGCCAGCCCCTGCCCTCCGCACGGCCAAGAGTCAACACACAGCGCCGTTTCATTTAAAGGCGCAGACGTTTTATCAGAGCAAACAAGTCACCGAGGCCAGAAAACACCGCTGTTCTCACAGGATGCGAGATGAACCATGATTGAACCGAAATCGCAATTTGAATGAACGCAATTAGTAAAACGAAAAGGCAATTTTTGAACAACAACAACAAAATAAGGAAACTTGAGCTGGGACCAAATGGTTTCCCTTGTGAATCAATACAGTCTGAGAACATATCCTGTCTTAATCTGCATAAAAAACTGCTAGACTGTAGTTCAGATCTGTACAAACATGTTCTGAAATGTCATTCTTCTTTCTCTTATTTGTTCATATTTCAAATTTCTTGTGAATTATTTCAGCAGAATCCCATGATTAAAATGTGTATTGTTTTGAACAGTCAGAAAACTTGTCTAGTATAAGTGGTGTTTGTAAGTGTGGTCAAAGGGGTCGATGGCACAGATTGGCTGCCTCATTTCTGCCAGTCTGCCCCAGGGCAACTGCGGCTCAAAAAAAAAAAAGTTGTGTCCTTACTAGGGATAGGTATGATTAGTCGATTAATCAATAATTGATCATTAAGAATTTTGTCGTAATGTAGGTTGCTGTGTGTATCGTGACCAAACAGGTGTGTACATGTGTCTCTGCATCAGAAGGAGCGAGACACAAACAGTGGGTCAGTCTGCAACGTACCGAAGCACAAATACGTATTTAACGATGATTTGTACAAGAAATTCCACACTTTCCTTTGCGTTTGGGACAAGTGTGAGTCCATGTGCACAGTGTATAAAGCAGCACAGATGTTTCATGTCCAGTGGGAAAAAGTTTTTCCAGGTGAGAGTCGCTCAATGTGGATGACGAGGCCCCGCCCCCCTCCCCCCGTACGCTGTCCTGGTTTTGACAAACACAAATCTGGTCACACTAACCTGTATTCACCTGAGTCATGTCTTTTAATCCAACAGAAAGTTGAACCACATCAGCGACACAAGAGCTGGTAGTTTTATCTTCGCTTAGTTTATGCAAATTAGTGATGTGGTTTGAAGTTTTGTTTCTGTGAGATTTGAACAAAACTGAATTAAACACATTATAATGTCAAACGGGCTGATGTGGCTCTAGAGTCGTTATGTTTATATGTCGTAAAGTTGAATTTATTTCTGCAGATTAGTAGTGCAGATAGTAATAATAATGATGATCATTTTAATATAAAAACGTTAATGATTAATCGATAATCGATCGTTAATTCTTCCGACAATCGATTAAGAAAATTTCATCGAATGCCCATCCCTAGTCCTTACGCAAGGCACTTCACCCACATTGCCTAGTATGAAAGTGGTGAGTGCGTGAGTGATGGTGGTGGTCAGAGGGACCGATGGCACAGATTGGCATGGCAGCCTCAGTCTGTCCCAGGGCAGCTGTGGCTACAACAGTATCTTACCATCACCAGGTTTGGAGTGACTGAATAATGACAGTAAAGCGTCTTTTTGACAAATGTCTGTGAAAAGTGTGATATGAATTTAAAAAGGAAAAAAAAAAAAAAAAAAATTACTTTCTTACTTTGACACATCTGTAAAGTGTCAGGTTTTTCCCCTATCAAAAAAGTTGCACAGTGCACCTTTAATTTAAAGGTCATATTGATTTGGTGATTTTTAACCCATTCCTGGAGTTGTTTTGTTTCATTCACACACGTTTGAGTAACATTGTATTATTACTCTGTACATCTCCAGAGCTCAAAATGCTCTGTTCCACTTTGTGATGTCATGAAGTGTTAGTTTTCAAGTGAACACCTCCTTTTACTTTTTGTTCACTAAAGATCAGCAATTCCAGGGCTGAAAGTATTTTCAGTAAATGATTCTAGTGAAGGTGTGTGGGGTTTAAAAACTCAGTGGAGCACTTTCAGTATTACCATATCACAAGAGGGACCAGAGTGTTTTCTGCATTCAAACAAAGATCAGAAAACTGCATAATGTGGCCTTTAATGTATAGAGTAGATGTATGGAAAACCAGATGACATCTTAAAGGAGGAAGCTAAACACAGAAATGATTGTTCTCTTCTCTTCATGAAGGTTTGAACAAATTCTGAGGAGCATTATAACAATTCAAAAGGTCTATCACGAGAACTGACATCTCTAACGCAAATAAACACCATTATTTATTTATTTATTTATTTGAAAAGGGACAATGCACATTAATCAACATCAAAACAATGTAAATGTGCCCGAGTTCGCTGATAAAAGCTCATTTGCATCGGTGGTCCCTTTGCCAGATGTCAAAAAGGCATCCTAAAAGAAAATACACTTAAAAGTTACACATCCCAAAATTACACAAATGTACAATAAGATTACAAAAATACAATAAAAGTTTTAGTTTTCACATTTGCGTTTCTAGAAGCCACTTTTTGGCATTCTTTTTAAAAGCAGAGAATGAGGGAGATGTTCTGACGGAGTTCCACTGGTGGGACGCTCTGACGAAAGAGAAAACACACTGACCAAATCCAGTTTTTCTATGAGGAATAATGCAGTCTTCCCTCACTGCTCCTCTGGTCACTCTGCCCCCACTAGATCTGAAATGAACAAAGTCATTCAGCGAAGGAGGAGCCGAGCCATGTTTAATCTTGTACATTAGACACATATTTTTAAATTTAATAAGATTGTCCCAGGTCATTCATTTGTACTTCTGCAAAATGTGACAGTGTTTTTAGAGCTTGTTTATAGACTGATTCAATGGGTTTTATTATTGTTGTTGTGTTTATTGTTGTTATTACACTCATTTCAAGCACAAACTGTGGAATTAAAGGATTTATTTTTATTTTATTATTATTATTATTATTATTATTTATTATTATGTATTTATTTTATTTTATTTATTTTTTATTTTTTATTGGTAATTGGATAAACTATTAAAATAACTGTATTTTCATTGTCGTAAGTTAAAAGTGCATTGTGTCACTTTTTTGGTGAAGGGTCCGAACTCTTTTCTGTGCAGATGTTATTTCTTTCTCCTGAATGTTTCACAGTGCGGCATTAAACCCTTCTATCTTCAATGAGACCAAACCAGACCAAGTTACAGGTCAGATCTGTGGAGAGGCGACCCCGCTCACAGTCAAATTGTTGTTTTTCTAGGTGTTTTTGAGCTATTACACCAACTGGGATTGAGTAAATGTAAAGTGGAGCTGTTTAATGTCACACTGCGGAACATTCTAAGTAGAGCAATGACCCATTCATCCATCCGTAAAAACAAAAAGGGGACGGACACCCTATTGAAAAGTTACACAGTGCACGTTTAACTGGATAGTCTAAGAAAACTTGTAATTTTTTTAAAAGAATGTGAAGGAAACGTGTTCGTGGCTGAATCTATAGATCTAGGACCGTTTTTCCTACATTCTCCAGCTGTATAACCACCCGCTCCTCATATTACACTTATCACCTGTTCGGGAGCCTTTCATTTATTTACACGAGCTCCTCTCGACAGCCGTCTCGATCCCCCAACCGCCCCTTTGACATGTTTGTATTAGTTCAGCATGGCGTTCATTAGAAAAACATACAGGTAGCAACCTCCTCTTTCTCCTCCACACCACGTTTTTTTTTTTTTTTTTCTTTTTTCCAACAAGCTGAAAATCGCATTGTGCAGTTTCACGGGTGAGGAGTTATGGTAATCCAGAGAAGCACCGGGCTGGAAACTAATGAAGTCTATAGCTAGTACTGGGAGCCCAATTTCGCGTGTATCATTGGTGCTTTATTTTACTGGTTCGGGCGAATGGAAGGAGCAGTTCTTAATTAAAGTGCATTCAAGTCTGGCGTGACGTGTTGCCGTAGCGAAGGGGTGATTGACAGATCATGTGGGGCTGTGGGAGAGCGGATGTCAGATAAGCATTCGGAGTCAAATTAAGGTCTTTTCAGGCAGTTTTAGACTCAAAGTGCACCAGGACTTGGGTGGGTAAATGGTAAAGTTTTCCAAAGTTCGGTATAAGGAGATTGACATAAAGAGAAGGAAAAGTCTCAGAGATTAACTGAAATAAGAGCTGCAATCATTTATAGGAGTGGACTGTAAGCGGGGTCGCCTCTCCACAGATCTGACCTGCAACTTGGACTACATCTACACAACAACGCCCTGGATTTTTCTTTTTTCTTTTTTTTTTTGTGCGTTGAAAAAAGTTTGCATCCACATACGTGTTGGACCAATAAATATTCACGTCCAAACAACATACATACATACACCACACCTGTATGTGGCGCCGTTAACAATGATAATAATATTTAATAATGCAAAACTCATCATTTAATTTTTTTTTTTAACTTTAAGGTCATTTAGCCGATTTTAGATGTATCCCAGAAATATAGCCATTTTGTTTTGCAAAAGTTGAAACATAAGTTTTTGTTTTTAGTCATAAGATTTGGATGAGAAATATTAGAAGTAGGGATGGGCATAATTAGTCGATTAATCGATAATTGATCATTAAGAATTTCATCGATTATGTTAATTTTAATTGACAAACTGAATGTAGGTTGCTGTGTGTATCGTGACCAAACAGGTGTGTACATGTGTCTCTGCATCAGAAGGAGCGAGACACAAACAGTGGGTCAGTCTCCAACGTAACGAAGCACAAATACGTATTTAACAATGATTTGTACAAGAAATTCCACGCTTTCTGTTGCGTTCAGGACAAGTGTGAGTCCATGTGCACAGTGTATAAAGCAGCACAGATGTTTCATGTCCAGTGGGAAAAAGTTTTACCAGGTGAGAGTCGCACAATGTCGATGACGAGTCCCCACCTCCCTCCCCCCGTACAGTGTCCTGGTTTTGACAAATGCAAATCTGGTCACAATAACCTGTATTCACCTGAGTCATGTCTTTTAATCCAACAGAAACTGACCGCATCAGCGACACAAGGGCTGTAGTTTTATCTTTGCTTAGTTTATGCAAATTAGCGATGCGATTTTAAGT
>NW_026571473.1:2896787-2979287 GCF_026225935.1 Boleophthalmus pectinirostris | reverse complement strand
CATTTCACTTCAGGTTGAGGGCACAAACTTTAGCGCCCAGACCAATGACATCACAGTCTGTTTATTTAGTGTAGTGTGATTGGACAACTGTCCTGTCACTCACGTCACGTCACGTCAACCTGCTGCGTCAACTCGTAGCAGCTTCACGATTAGCAGCAGCTGCTACTTTAGCCTAAAACTCCACACAGGAAATGGCGAGAACAGAGTCAAAGACACACAGACAGACCCGCCGCCGGGACCCGGGACTGTCACTACCGGGACTGGGGCAGTTGCCGCCGGGCCGGAGCTCTCGCTGCCGCCGCCGGGGCCAAGCAGAGGATAAAGTCTATCCGCCTTTGCCGCTCGATTCTGGGTGTAAAAGTTTGTCCTCAGCGTAGCGCAGAGGCATAAATCTACCTGGAGTCCCAGTGCTGATATGGACTGGTGGAACTTTCAGATTTAAGTAGCAAGTGGGATTAAGTTTTAGTTTTACAATCAGCTCGTGCGCTCGGCTCCTGGACCTCGCGTCACGGACCAGACTGGACCAGGATTTGGACCAGTTTCATCTCTTCATATTGGACAATAAACTTTTGGAGACAGAACCAGTGGGACAGTGGACAGAGGAAACACTCTGCTTCAGTCTCTGGAGAAGGTAAGAGGCTGGTTTTCTTTAGTTTGCGGCAAATCTTTTCCTTTTTTTTTCTTTTTTTTTTTCTACCTAAATGATGCTGCCAAATCCTACACACAACACTGATTAAAAGTAAATACAGAAAAGAGGGCGTCTCCCGGTGGCGATGACAAAAACGGGGGTAAATCGGAGCGTCGATCGTGGGATTCCGTTTTAAAACTCACGGCTACTTTCTGTGTTTTTGTACTTTTCTTCTCAACTTTTTTTCCCCCTCAAACTGCCACTTAACTGATGTAAAACTATGATAAATATTTACCACAGGTACTATCCCAACGGACCAAGTAATAATTTGGAAAAACATGAAAACCTGTCATATGCACTTTAAGTAATGTTGCAGTCTCAAAGTGTGCAGTTATAGGGTTTTAAATGGTCGTATCTCTCATCCTCTGAACACCGAGGATCTGATGTGTGTGTGTAAGCTTTTATGCAACACAGCCGGTGTAATGAGCTACCCCCGCTACCCCCATCGCACAAAACATATTTCCATTTTAACCATGATCAAAGACCGGCCTTAATATAATCACTTGAAACCGCGTTGAGTCGCCCCCGCCTCTCTCCCTTTTTTCTACTATTTATGCTCATTGCCATTTATTTTCACCTCATCTGTCCATCCGGGCCCCCCTCCTCCTCCCCGCTATCCCTCTCTCCATTTCAGAGGTCTCATGTCCCGCGCCCCCTCCCCTCCCCGAAGCTCTATCTATCCGCAAACAGGTGCTCTATAATAGTAAATTAATTAGAAGGCGAGAGAGGGGCAACCTTGTCGGCAGCCAAGCCTCCCGGTGGCCGTGCCAGATTCACGCGTACGTACGAACCCGGAGCCGAGGGAAAAGAACCATCTGTGGGGAGGAGGGGGGGGATTTGGGGGGTATTAGCGGGGTGGGTCCCGAGGGAGGGCAGAAGAGGCAGTGAATGTGGCGAGTTTGAGTGACTGGCTGCAGAGATGGTTTTTACATGACAATTAACCCTATTAGCCCCTAGACCTCTGCAGAAGGAAGTGTCTGCTGCGGGGGGAGTGCCGGGCTCTGATAGCTTCAGGCGTCCAATGTAAGGGCACTTAAAATAACAAATAGCTAATAAATAAGTAATTTGTTTGACTGCTATTGACCGGCCTCGACTGCTAATACTACAACGCTTGTAGTAGAAAATAAATTCAAATTAATTTGCATATATATTCAGTCACTACAGTAATGAGCGAGAAAACACTTTTCAAAAGAGCTGCAGCCAGTTGCACAATGGTTTGGTTCATTTGGTTCCCTGTCCTGCCAGAAACACACGCTTTACTTTACAACTTTACAAAGACAAGTGGGTCTGGAACTGTATTCTGGTTTCTCGATTTTAGAGGATGTGACTGACAGGCAGTGTTGGGAAGGTGACTTTAAAATGTATTCCCTGACAGATTACAGATTACATACCCCAAAATGTAGTTTGTAACATAATCCATTAAATTACTTAAATTGAGTAACATAATCTGAATACTTTGGATTACTTGATATTGTCATGTTTTTTAAAACTACATGAATGTACCAAACACATCCTGAAAATTCTCGTTGGTTTTCTTCAAATTGTCTGTTGAGCCCAAGTCTCCATGAACAGACTTTTGTTTGTTGTAGAGAAACAAAGACGATATTTTAACACAAGATAAATCTGTTTAAAAGACAATAAAAACTCCAGTCTTTACTTCACTGTATTAAAAATATTATTGATAGAGAAATGATTTTGATATGAGATCACTGCTGCTTTAAAGTCTGTCCACCTACTGTTAGTGTCAGATTGATTAGTCCTGGTTTAGTCCTGGTTTAGTCCTGGTTTAGTCCTGATGTAGTCCTGGTTTAGTCCTCATTTTAGACCTGGTTTAGTCCTCGTTTAGACCTGATTTGGACCTGGTTTAGTCCTGATGTAGTCCTGGTTTAAAACCTGGTTTAGTCCTGGTTTAGTCCTGATGTAGTCCTGGTGTAGTCCTGATGTAGTCCTAGTTTAGACCTGGTTTAGTCCTGGTTTAGTCCTGATGTAGTCCTAGTTTAGTCCTGGTTTAGTCCTGATGTAGTCCTAGTTTAGTCCTGATGTAGTCCTAGTTTAGTCCTGATGTAGTCCTGGTTTAGTACTGGTTTAGTCCTGATGTAGTCCTAGTTTAGTCCTGGTTTAGTCCTGGTTTAACCCAAAATGTGAAAACAGGAAAATCTCGCATTGTAATCCATTTATTTCAACAAAGTAACTGTAATCCAATCACCACTCATTGAAACAGTAACTGTAACTGAATACAGTTACTCATAATTTGTACTCTGATTACGTGACACCGGTACATGTAATCTGTTACTCCCCAGCACTGGTGACAGGTGGATTAAGCAATCAGAGAGATTTATGTCCCTTTGTATAGAAAAAAAAAAGTTTACATTTACATAAAAACACACAGGACTGAGAAACACACAGACTTTGGCAAAATCAACAATCAAAGCTCAAAAGTGTTATTTATCTCAGGTAAAAGAAGTTAAATGTTTTATGCTGAACATACATTTTCAAGAGCCCCTTAAATGTCTTTCACATTTGAGGGACACATGTTACAAATTATTGTCTGTGGTTGGACTGTCCCAAGGTTTTCACCCTCTTTGGTCCAATTTCAGATTCTTCTGGATTCAGACAGAATATAGAAAGGACTGGATGGTGTTTTTGACCCATCCTTCAATGCTGCTGGATCAACCTGTGAGGACCAGATACAATTTAAGTGAGGATGTAGCATATCCCTCTGAATGAAGACTGACACTTGAACTGGCGATTTTTAAATTTAATGGCAATAAATCCTTCAATCTGCCATAAGAGCTAAAAGGAATACAAAATACAATGTATAAATACGCATCCACAAAACTCAATGCAATTTTTATTTATTTATTTTTTATTTAACCTTTATTTAACCAGGAAAAAGTCTCATTGAGATTAAAAATCTCTTTTTCAAGAGCGTCCTGGCCAAGAGGCCACAAAAACAGTTCAAATATACACATATCACATATAAAAACATACATACAATACATTCAGTAAAACAGAACAATCAACACAAATTCAAAGATAGTTAAAAACAATTACACCCAGAGGATTCCAGATCTCTGTTTTTTAAAAATCTGTTTAAAAGAGTAAAAGCCTATAGGTTTAATTGTTCAACTTGATCTAAGGCAGCGTGTAGATTGTCTGTCAATTGTCCATTCAAACTTTCATCAAACTTTTCCAACTTTCACCACCAGCATGCAGACTTGCATGATTGTGCGGGCATCTTGGATTGAAATGTCCTGTGTGCAGGGAGGAGCTAACTACTCTGAAACTAACACACCTACATGAGATGAAATGGAAATATGGTCATGCTAGTTTTGCAATACTGATAGTAATCTCAAAGACTTTGCTTTAGAATTAAAATATGGTTAATAAAAGCACTGAATGCTCTTAAATGGTGCATTTTTATCCATTTAAGATTAGATACATTTGATTTGTCTCACAATGGACAAAGTGACAGTGTTGCAACACAAAGTAATTCATTAATTTGGTCAATTTGCTTTGTAAAATGTTATAAAGTTGTGCATTCCTGAAGAAGTTTTAGATGACAGCCAAACATGAATGAGTAACCTCGACAGTGTCTCTCAGGCCTAGTTTGATTAATATTTACATTAATCTAGACAACATCAATCAACAATAATAAAAAACTAGAGACACAAAATTATTCAAAGAAATATTTACATCAATAACATACCTTTGTGTCTCTTCAGAGGGAAAGCTACACAAAAACTTAGAAAAATACCAAAAAATATGTGTACACATTTGCTCCGTAACGTTTTTCTCTTCTCGTTGTCAAGGTAATTAGACGAAGATAAACCCTTCAAAATAAAAGTGCTAAACATAAATGCGTAAATTAATGGTTAACAACAGAAAATGGTGCAATATAAAAATAATCATAAAAAGTCACAAGCGATTTTAACAAAACAAATTATACTATAGGTTATTTACAGAGGATGTAACAATAACCGAAATATCGTATTGTCAAAATTCTCACAATAATATCGTGGGCTGTCACAATATATCGAATCACCAGTTCCTTTGCTTAAATGCAGGTTTTATTGTAGCAACAGCTGATGAACATCTGAAACTACATATCCCATGATTCATTTCAGTGCAGATGACATGAAGAAATATGTTTTTTACTTCTTTGAATTCTTGAGATTATGATGTAAACAATTCACACCAAAATATTGTCAAGCCATTTTAAAAGAAAAAAAAAAAAAGTCTCCAGTCTACAATTATATCAGCCTCTCCAAAATATCGTACCTTGATAAAATATACCATATCGTGATAATATCATACAGAGAAATTTGGATATTGTTACATCCCTAAATTTAAGTACTATGATTTAATATTGAAACTCACATTCTGTTGTTGTTATTATCATCATCATGGTATCAGAATTGGTATTGAGTATCGAGTCTGTTCCTTAGTATTGAAATCGAGTTCGAAATTTTAATATCGTGACAATATCAATCCGCATTACCTTTGACGATTTCACCTAAGCAATGAAGTGTCTTGCTTATGGATACAATAGCACTAAACATTCAGACAGTAACTAACTCATATGCCACTGTTCCAAATCTAACCTATAATATTTATTAATAAAACTTGTTTTTTGTTTTTTTTTGTGAATCCATTTGTTCAGCAAGTGCCCATTGTAAACCTTGTACTATACACCAGAGTTCTGCACCTATTGGACGGGCAAATGTTGCTGAAATGGGCGGGTTTAAAGGTTCTGGAGTTTTATGGGCGGGTATGCGGATGAGTAGTAATTACACATGAGCGAGTCAGGACTAAACCAGGACTAAACCAGGACTAAACCAGGACTAAACCAGGACTAAACCAGGACTTAAGAGAGAGAAAACCCTGAGTCCATGGAGCAGGGTGTCCGCAAAGCGCTATTGGGCGACGCCTGCCCTTACCTCCGTGCAGCGCCGAGCTCTACACTGGTCCTTTCGCCCGCGGTCACCTGACAGTCTATGCGGGTGCACCTCCGGGCCCGTCCTGACAGTGAGTCCTGGTTTAGTCCTGGTTTAGTCCTGGTTTAGTCCTGGTTTAGTCCTGGTTTAGTCCTGGTTCATTTCTGGTTTAGTCCTCGTTCAGTCCTGGTTCAGTTCTGGTTTAGTCCTGGTTTAGTCCTGGTTTAGTCCTGGTTTAGTCCTGGTTTAATCCTGGTTCAGTCCTTTTTCAGTCCGTGGCATGTGTGGCGCAAGTGTTTCTTCTGCTCAGTAAATAATCCCAAGTCGCGTCAGTGAATTTGTATTTGTAGTGTAATCTTCGTAATCAGAGAAAGTGTAATCGTTTCATTTAATTTTGTGATTGTAATTCTTGAAGTCGTAACTTTTCAATTCGTATTCTGATGGATGTTTCAGTTAGAATGATTTTAATCTGTGTGTGTGATTTATAATGGATCCGGGCGGGTTTAACTTTGATATAATCACGGGTTAACGGGCAGGTGTCCTTCTGTACTGCGCCGGTACAGATCTCCACAAACGGACCCGTGCCCTACTCTACTACACACTTTACTTTGCTGTACTGAGACTAAAATTTTCATAAAAGTTTAAAGAATAAACTTCAAGCACCACCCTCTCTGAAAACAAGACTGACACTTTGAACAGTTCATCTAATGTTTCCAGGGAATTTACAGAAACTATATTTTCTTCATGACACCACACACGCAAAAATCTCCCCTTTTCAAAATATAACATTATACTTATATAAATATTCAATGGAAGTTCCAAAAAGCAGTGTTGAATGTATTGTATCCACTGTCACTACAATATATTTAAAGTCTTTTAGCTAATTTCCCCAAAAGTGAATTGGATAAAATTGCACTTGTCAGATGGAAACTATCTTCAATGTCAATCCTGGTTTTGTCGTTTTTATTTCTGTAATTCTTTTTAGACTTGTAGAACATGTTTTAAACCCAGAAACTGTAAACATGACGTACTGGTGACAGCTCTGTTTGAACCGGGCCAGAATGAGATGTGGAGACAAAGGGAACTGACAGCTCAACGCTTGATTGACAGGTTTGTCTTTGAGAGGAGAGTAATTACTGCAGGGAGGAGAGAGGGATGAGAGACGGGAAGAGGGACGGAGAGAGGGGGGGAGAATAGGAGGATAGGGAATACAGGGACAAAGACACCAGAGGAGGCTTAACTAATGTGGGATTTCGAAGGTTTTGTTTGAACTGACACAGCGCTGACAAGATCACACTAATGTAAAAATGTCATCGATCAGAAAAAACGTGCAACATACAGAGATCGGACTTACAAAACAAATATATTCACTTATGAGACAGGAGAAAATAAACAAAATGTATAACTCAAAGTACAGTCAAAGTATTTATATATATAGAGTTTTGTGTATGAAAAAAAGAGTTTGCCCCATCAAGCCAAAACATGCACAACAGCTGAATTGTAACACTCTCACAGCAAGAAGGTTCCAGGTTCAACTCCCGGGCCTTTCAACACAAAACATGTCCAGTAGGTAAAATGTTCCAGCTAAAACATTCCTGCTCTAGCCTGATTCATCAGCTGGTTTCACTTTGTGGAAACCATCTGACCTCGCAGCATTAGGATTCGTTCGCATGACAGAAGGCAGGTACTTTTTTAATTTAACCAATCGCTGCTGTTTGGTCTGTATATATGTATGTAATGTGCTGCTAACAGGGATAACTGGAATATTAAACTTTTCCCAAATCCCATAGGAAGGAGGACAATAACGTCTTTCCTCTTGATAAAATTCACCAAACATTCTCTTTGTTCCGACTTTAAATCCTCGATCTGGGGAATCGTTGACAACACAGAATGTCTGTGTTCGTCTACATCCATCTCAACGCTTTGTTTACTGTTGTGCTGTTCCACAAAAAGGGACCCAGTGATGGATTCACAGGTCTATAACTCCCAGCGTTTTTGCAAACCGTCTAGTGCAGGGGTACTCACACTTTTTCAGCATGCGAGCTACTTACAAAATGACCAAGTCATAATGATCTACCTAATACAAAGCCAAACAAACTGCACTGAAACACTCTGTGCCCCTTTTTGGACCCTCACCCACAGTTTGAGAACCCCTTCTTTAAGAGAACTTCCTCTGGCACTTTACACAAAACTGTGAAAAAAGTGGAAGGGGCTTGTGTTGGCTGTACGCAGGAAGGAGCGAGAGCGTGAAAAGGCGAGGGGCGGCGTGCTGACGTGAGGCAGATGGACAGGTAGGATGTTGAGGAAGTTGAACCTGCCCTGTGATGCACGCTGGTACACGAGGGCACACGCTGTCGCAGACGAGCCGTGCATAGGGAGCGTGTGTGTTTGTGATGTGCCGTAGAGTCTCCGCGGGTTTCAAATGAGCGCACAGGCTGCACTGAGACGCCCCACACGCTCCTGCACCCGCTACAAGTTTATTACCAACAGCAGCGGCCGTAATGAAATATGATCACACTTGTTGAGTGTCAGACCTTGAGTGAGAGACAAGACCGAGTCCAAACGCGAGTCTGAGAGGAGACACGGCGATCTACCCACACGACCTTGGCGATCGACTGGTAGATCACGATCGACGTATTGAGCACCCCTGGTCTAGTGTATTCTAATTCCTGACCTAGTCACTGGAGAGAAATAAAATTGAGCGGAGGCACTAGGTGGCTCCAGCCTGGCTAATCCTGATCAAGACTAACTCAAGATCTGGAAATGGTCCCACTGCTCCAGAGACATTGAAGGATGGGTCAAATGCAGAGAACCACCTTCTCAATGGGGACAATAAAGTGCAGCCTAACCTTAATGGAACTGGTGAATACTAGAATCCAACACTGGATTGGATGAGTTGAAATGCTCCTGTCATCCACACTCACTGTAACAGGAGCAGAGGAACATTTCTGTGGTGTACTCTGCTCCTGTTTGTCCCACCTTGAAATAAATTTAACATCCAGTTGGACGGTATCATATATGATACCTGCTAACATGTTGTATAACCACACATCATTTTCCAACCATAAAAGATAGGAACTTTTTTTTTAAGCTGAAAGTTTTGGCTTTCCGAGCAGATTTCCAGTATTATCCTCCGTCATCACGCAGCGTGTGACGAAAACGAGTGTCCAATAGGAACTCATGCGCTCCATCCATTTTGACTGCGCCAAACTTTGCCAAAGTGAGTAGTGAGTGAGTGAGTGAGTCCAAATGGTTGATGCTCTCAGTGTCTGTGTTCGTAACAATTGAAAAAGTCACTCTACGTGCAGTATGCAATGTAATAAACCTAATGGAAATGCAGAAGTGATGTGGCTCTGTGTCCTGGACCTGACACCAGCTGTTTCCATGACTGACACCAGGAAAGTCATGGTGCCATTGCACCTTTTTGCTTTGTTTTGAGGCAATAAGGAGATTTTTAGTAGGGGTGTGCAAAAATATTGAAATATCGATATATATCGTAGCGTTTAATGTGATGATACAGTATCGATATTGTGAGGCTGCTGTATCGATATATTGCCAAGAGTATTTTTTGGTTTATTTTACTAAATTATTGTGTTACAGCTACAGTTTTGTTGCTTGTTGAGAGGAAGGAAACTTGTTTATTCAACACATTTGACATTTTCACTGATTTTGAAAATTAAAATGTTTGAGTTTTATAATAACTTTGTAGAAAAAGTGGTTTGACAAAGACTTTTAGTATCACAGCCATGATTTAGCCTTTATTTTTTACTAAACCGTATCGAATCGAACTGAAATTTATCATATTGAATCGTATCGAATCGTAAGCTCACTGTATCCTGATATATCGTATCGTGGCCTATATATCAAGGTATGTATTGTATCGGCAGCTTTTTAACGATACCCAGCCCTAATTTTTAGTTTAATTACAGATTTGACATTTTGCACTTTTGTAGCTAAGGCCCATATATATGTGTGTGTGTGTGTGTGTGTGTGTGTGTGTGTGTGTAGAGAGAGAGAGAGAGAGAGAGAGAGAGAGAGAGATAGAGAGAGAGATAGAGAGAGAGATGCGTAATTTTCCATTTATTTGAGAAATAAGTGCACTTAAAGCGTCTTTTTCAATTATTACGAACACAGACGCTCAGAGCATTGGCCATTTTGACTCACTACACTCTTTGGCAAAGTTTCGCCCAATCAAAATGGACGGAGCGCATGAGTTTGGTGAAAAACAAAGTTCCTATTGGACACTCGTTTTCCCAACATCATCACACAGTGTCTGATGTAGGATAATGCTGGAAATCTGCTCGGAAAGCCACAACTCTCAGCTTTTCAAGGGAAAAAAAAAAAAATCTATATTTTATGGTTAGCAAGTTATGTATGGTTATATAAAACATATTCCCAGGTATTGTATACTGTACTGTCGGTCTGGAAGGGTGAAAAAGTCAGTGTTAATGCTAGAACATGACAACACAACTTCTATCTGCTAAAGAACTTCTACAGATCAAAATGTCAATAGGAGTAAAACAGCAACAAACATGAGACACTATCACACACACACACAGTACACACACACAATACACACGCGCTAACAGCCGCTAACAGTTGCTAACAGTCGCTAACAGGATTAGCAGCACTTCACTTTCTCTGGCACCTCGGCGTCCATGTGTCACACAGATTTAGAGATTAATCAAACAGAGAAGCGACAGAGGGCCGGGGAGAGGTGCCAAGTGCCCCAGACCAGACCCAGAGGCACCCCCCCCTCCAAGCACACACACACCCAGGCGGGGCGGGGGTGGGGGGTCTCTGTGGGTACAAACACAGGGACCCGGGCTCCGGTTGAGCAGGGCCCCAGAGCAGATGGTCGGGGATGTTCGTTTAAAGCACTCGATTGATTTTAGGAAACAGATATTCAGGCTGGTTAAACAGAAAGCACCTCTGGGACCCCGCCGCAGAGAGGGAGACGAGGGAGGGGGCGCCGTGAACTTGTAAAACCAATCTTGGAGAAAATCACAGTGTTTTTAATGCCGTTTGGGAAGGTTTTATGTCGTTTTTCATTTGAGAACTCACTCCACTCACTCTTTTTTTTCATTCATAATAATTACTATATTAACTAACTGTTCGGTAAATGAAGAAACAATCTTTTTTGGGAGTCAATAGAGGAATACTTTTTTTTAACTTGGTGTAAATTTTCTGTATGATTATGAATAATATTTAAGCTGCGGAGGGTTGAAACATGACTTCTATGACTCATTGTAGATAACTCCTAAAGTGTTCTGCTGTTTATTTTTATGCAGCTCATTTTTTTTGTTTTTTTTTCTTGTGCATTTAGAATAATTTTCGAGATAAACATGCCATACACGCAAATATTGGCATTACATTACGTATATTATATGTCAGAATCCAAAATATCTTGATATATTTTAAATATCAAGATATCGTCCACCCCTACGTCAATGTATTCTTTCTTTTTTTCCCTTAAAATTGTCTTTTAACCCTTACATACTATTTGGGTTAATTTTGACCTGTTTTGACATTCAACAGTAGTAAACATACACTAAACATCATTCTTTGATCCTGAAATTTGATGACTTTTCCCAAATTTTGCCAAAATACACAAAAATGAAAATATTAAAAAATGTTATACTTTTATATACCATTGCTTTGAATGCATTGACTAGTTTGAAATAAGCAGAATGGCTGCAGTGGATAAAAATGGTTATATTATAATTTCCAACAGTTTCAGAATATTCATGTCAGTTTCAAATGCAATAAATATCAGCATCATATTGGCTTTTATGTTTTTATGTGTTTTGTAAAACAGAACATGATACTGTGTGATAACAGATGTTTTTTCTTAAAAAATGAGTGTTGTAAAACTTACAAAAATATGCTCTTCCTGCTCTCTCAAACATTATATTTATATATTACATATATTTATTCATGTAGGACAGTCTATTTATTTGGTATAGACACTTACTGTAAGGGAATTCTTGGTCCGGGCCAAATTTGACCTGGACCATACTGTGAAAGCTTAAGAAATGAACAGTATGTAAGGGTTAATTTGTGTGTTATAAATTGTCTTTTGCGAGGAGAAAATTCAGTTTGTCGACTGGACAAAAGTTAATTTGGTTGAAGATGTTTCTCAGCTCATCCAAGCTGCTTCTTCAGTTCTGGTCAGATGCTGGTGGACACTTCCCTATATCTGTCTGCAGGGAGGAGCTAACTACACTGAAACTCCTCTGAAACTAACACACACACTTTTACAGTTTGTGTTTGTTAGTTGGGCCTATTGACCTGTACAGGGTGTTGGGTCTAATTAACAGAACAATTCATAGTCATAATGGAGCTTCCACACCTCTGGACCTGACCTGACTACACCTGTTGTTCTCTTGTTTGTTTTGATTTAAGTTTGAGGATGGAGTTGTAAATAGGAGATAGATGATGTCTGAGGCTCCATGTCTGTTTAGAGAAGGATTATCTTTCTTAACAAAAATAGCTTCTTTCAATCCCCTCTCAAACCAATTATTTTCTCTGGCTAAAATCTGTACCTCACTGTCCTCAAATGAGTGGCCCATGGAGATGTACAGCAGACTGAGGTCCACTGCTGCTCTCTCATCTCTGTTGGTTCATCCTCTTGTGAAGTAGCTGTTTAGTTTCTCCAATGTGTGTGATACTGCCCTCTGTTTGGTCAAATTTGCCGTTTTATCAATTGAAACGAAAATAATAATTTGTGGAAATAATCATATGTACATACTTTTTTTTTTTTCCTGCAAAACAAATAAAATCCTGCTATTTTTGAAACACGAGTGATGAGGCTTTTGACTGGAGCTCTCATTTAACCTCTGCCTCCTGAACTCTAGAGCCAATGATGGACAGAGAGAGGGATGAAGGGTAATAGAGACAGAGGGAGAGAGCGAGGGATGTGGTGAAGGGTAATAGAGACACAGAGAGAGAGGTAGGTGATCGCTGTGATGAGGTGTAATAGAGAGAAGGCCAAGAGAGGGTCAAGAGAGATAGAGGGAGAGAGAGCGAAAGAGAAATGGAAGGTAGAGAGAGCAGAGGAAAGTGGGAGGGATAGAGAGAAAGAGATTGAGAGGTGGAAGAGAAAGACAGACAGAGGGAGCAAGAGAGAGATTTGATTTTTAACAGACCCTTATTGTGTCCGTCAAAAAACATTTACACTGAATTGCATCCACACCTCCTGCTATTTACATAAAAAATTGACATTACATAAACATACTATTTACACTATTTACACTATTAACACTATTAAAAAACAGAGGTCCAAAAAAGAGTTGTCCCTCCTTTACAAAGGCCAACACCCCCCAAAGCCCCAGCGCTCCTCAAAACCCTCCTCATCACCGTTCATGGAGTAGAGGCCAAACTCCAGCCTGAGTCAGACCTGCACCATCCTGACAAACAGACGTCTCACACTGACCAGCTCTGAGTCTGCAGCCTCCTCCTCCTGCTCATGTACACCACCATCTTGGCCTGTCCTATCAGGAAGCTCAGGAGCTGGCCCCTCCTCCTGCTCCTCACAGAGTACATGAGCCCACACACAAACACCTGTGCATGAAAAACCTGCCCCACACTCCTGAACACTGCCCCCAGCAGCTGGAACAACTGTGTCAGACGCACACACTCCCAAAAACAGTGGAACACAGTCTCCCTGAGCCCACAGAAAGGACAGTCCTCCCCCACACCACTGTTCATGTGATGGACCAGGGAGGGTTTGTACAGAAGCCCCAGGCTGGACTGAGGGTGGGGGTCAAGCCCAGGTGAGCTCTCCACACAGTGTCCGGGCGAGCACATAGTCTGTCTGTAGAGAAGAGAAGGACAGACAGAAAAGGGATGGAAAGAGAGGGAGGAAGAGACCGAGAGATGAGAGAGAAATTTAGCGAAGAGAGTGAGAGAAACGAGAGAAAGGGATGTAAAAGAGTCAGAGAGAGGTAGAGAGGATGACGAAAGAGAGAGGGAGGAGAGGGAGACTGAGAGGTGGAAGAGAAGGACAGACAGAGAAAAGAGAGAGAACAAGAGATAAAGCTTTAGGGATGGACAGAGAGGGAGGAAGAGACAGAGATGGTAAGAGACAGAGAGAGGTGAGAGATTGAGCAGAGAGAGAGAAGAGAGAAAGGGATGGAAAAGAGTCAGAGACAGATAGATGAAGAGGAGAGAGAGGAAAGAGAGAGGGGAGACTGAAGGAGAGACAGAGCGGGAGGCATAGAGAGAGTAAGCGAGAGAGTTAGAGGAGAAGAGAGGAGAGAAAGTGAGTCAGGAGGAGAGATGGAGACGCAGAGGGATGGAGAGAGAGAGAGACGGAGGTGTGGAGGAGAGGACGGGGCCTGGATAATGGGGTTAATGCTGCAGAGAGACTCCGGCGTGGGGGTTAATAGCGCTCGGGCTCTCGGGGGACGCTCGGTTTGATCTGCAGTTACACCATCAGCACAAGAGCTTTTACACAAACTCCCTCCACTCCGAGAAGAACAGAGCACGAAGAGGAGGAAGAGGAGGAGGAGGACGAGAGGGAAACGAAGACATAATGTTAGTTTAAAAGCATTTGAGAGAGAAGAGAGAGAGAGAGAAGAGGAGAGGAGGAAACACAAACTCCCTCCAATCTGAGAAGAACAGAGCACGATGAGGAGGAAGAGATGGAAATGAAGGAATCATGTTAGTTTAAAAGCATTTGAGAAAGAATAGAGAGAAAGGAAGAGAGAAGGAGGAGGAGAGAGAGACAGAGAGAGAGGGAGGAGAAGACAGAGAGAGAGGGAGAAAGAGGCAAAAGGAGAGAAAGGAAGAGAGGAGATAAACAAGAATAATGTTATTTTAAAAGGATGCGTTTGAGAAAGGGGAGGAAGAGGGAGAGAGAGGGAGGGAGGGAGGGTAGAAGGAGACAGAGAGGAAGGAAGAGAGGAGGAGGAGGAGGAGAGGTTAAAGGAGAAATAATGTTGGTTTAAAAGCGTTTGAGAGAGAAGAGAGAGAGAAAGAGGAGAGGAGGAAACACAAACTCCCTCCACTCTAAGAAAAGAGCACGACGATGATGAGGAAGAAGAGAGGGAAACGAAGGAATAATGTTAGTTTAAAAGCATTAGAGAGAGAGAGAGAAGAAAGAAAGAAAGAGAGGAGGAGGAGGAGAGGTAAAAGGAGAAATAATGTTAAAGGCATTTGAGAGAGAGAGAGAAGGAGAGAAAGAGAGAGAGAAAGAGAGGAAGGGGTAGAAGGAGACAGAGAGGAAGAAAGAGAGGACAAGGAGGAGAGGATACAGGAGGAATAATGTTAGTTTAAAAGCGTTTGAGAGAGAAGAGAGAGAGAGAAGAGGAGAGGAGGAAACACAAACTCCCTCCACTCTGAGAAGAACAGAGCACGACGAGGAGGAGGAAGAAGAGAGGGAAACGAGGAGAGAGAAATAATGTTAGTTTAAAGGCATTTTAGAGAGGAGAGAGAGAGAGGGGGAGAAGGAGAGAAAGAAAGAGAAGAGGGGGTTGAGGAAAGAAGAAAGGGATACAACAAGGTGAGGAAGTAGGAAGAGAGAGAAGAAACTTAGAATTGAAAGAAGAGAGAGAGGAGGGGCTCAAGAGAAAAGGAAAATAAACGGGATTTTTTGCGTTCATGAGAATCAGGAAAGAAAGTCAGGAAAGCGGAATTTGGGTCGACAAAGTTATTTTATTATTTTTTTTATATCACTACTGTTCAATAACAATATCAGAAAATAATTGAACTTTTGGTGAAATTTTCAGCTCACCCTTAAATTTCAAGCATCTGCCTCAAACACAAAGACCTGGAAGTTTTCTGCTCATGAATCCGCCGTTTGTTTCGTTTTATGTCAAAGTGTTCCGTGTTATGACATTAAACATATCTGTCTATGAAATGTGACATCACCAGGCAAAGATACAGGGGCAGATCTGTGGAGAGGTGAGCCTACTCACAGTACAAATACTTATATTTGTACTGTGGTGGGTTTATTGTTCAAAAGTACCTCAAAAAACAAGAATTCTGACTGTGAACGGGCTCGCCTCTCCACAGAGCTGGTTTGCTCCAGAGAAGATAGAAAGGTTTAATGCCATACTGTGGAACATTCCATAAAGCAATAACATCTCCATGGAGAAAAACATTTGATGGACCTTCAACCAGAAAAGTTACACCATGCACCTTTAACCCTTTCATGCATGAATTATGACAGGCTACTTCAGGATTTTTTTTTTTTCTGAAGTGTTTTAGTGCATCTGAACAACAAATGAAATAAGTGTTTGAGAAAACTATTATTAAAAAGCCAGTTTCCAGACAAGATCATGTTTATTCAGCTGAACACACACTGCACTGATGAACTCAAGTACATGTGAAAGAATGTTTGCCATAGTAACAGGCTCGTAGTGTTCCACATGTTCATGTGGTGGTTGGAGGTATTTAGACTGTACTATCTGTGCTTCAAAGAACTTCATTTTTTTTCTGGTTAAATGTGTTTGCAATACATTTAAAAGTTCATGATAGCACTAATATCCACAAAATATACAATACAAATTTTACTTTTCAGCCAAAACATTCCTGCAGATAACATATAAAAAAAACAAACAAACAAACAAACAAAAAAAACAGTCACAACAATACTATAAATAGTCGTCTAAATATAGCCAGCGATGCATGATGTCCAACTGAGTGGACACATGATTAATCACAATTTTGTCAAATCACAAAATCAGTACTTGGATATTTTAACAATTCTATTGCTCCTTAGTTGTCGCTAGATGTCCTCATATTCTTTTTACCTGCATGAGTCTCGGAGAATAGAAGGAATGGACAGACATTCCTCAGATGCAAAACACATCAGATCTTCTGTCGGCCATCTTGTTTTAGAATTTTTTATTTTTTTTGGCACCTGCAAAAGTTGACGAGTGGGGGGCAGTGTATTGTATGATACATTAGCGTCCACAGTAGTGACAGATGTGCACTTTGACATTTGTGACATTCAGACTCATTATATAGAAGAAAACAACTGTTGACTATTGGTGTCCAGTGTAGTGACCACAGTGCATGAACGGGTAATTCACATACACTAGCTGCTGTGGCCGATATGAAACCGATATAATGGGAGTTGGAGCTGCCGATAGCCGATATAATCACCGATATATTTAGTGATGTAAAAATTCACTGTAAATCTTGAATTGTTTAAAAAACTTACTTTTGGCTCTAGTGGATTTTAAATTGGGTTTATTTAGGCAACATTTATTGTTATTCTGACTCTTTACATCATATTTACAGACAGTAGGTTGACTTAATGGTATTTTTGCATCACATTCTAGCTACTAGTGATGGGTATTCCAGTTCTTTTTAGAGAACCGGCTCTTTTGGCTCGGCTCACTAAAAGCTGCTGGTTCTTTTGGCTCCCAAGCGGCTCTTCAGATTGTTTTGTTGCAAGCAGGACTAAAGCACGTCTAAAGCAGGACTGAATCAGGACTGAAAAAGGACTAAACCAGGACTAAAACAGATCTAGACCATGTGTAAAACAGGACTAAACCAAAACTGAAACAGGACTGAGTGTCGGGACTCGGTCTCTATCTCGTGCCCAAGATTAGTCCTGGTTTATTTATTTTATGCTAAACTACAGCCAAATATGCACATTTTTTGTTTGTTTTTTATCCTATGTACACGCAAATTTCTCAAAGTTTCGTTTTCAGCCGCTGCTGCTGTCAAACCATGAGTCTGCATGTGGCGTGAAGAGAAAAAGTGAGAAAAAGAGAAAACACGGCTCCCAATAAGGATCAGGCTCCCGTCATTCGCTTCAAAGAGCCGGTTCTAAGAGCCATTTCGTTCGCGACCGACCCATAACTAGTAAAGAAACTATCGCTATTAGCCTTTAGCCGTAAATACGTGTGCGCTGCGGTAATTAATTATATGCGCAAATGTCATAATTCACACGTCTGTTCACAGCTCATTTACATATCAGTGCTGGTCCAGTAACAAATATACGGCCAATATAATCAATTTACAATAGACCAATAGAAAACAGTCTGTTTATGTGCGGGAGCTACAGCAGCTAACCCATAACAAATGACCAAAACTAGCTTCAAAGTCGATGTATTTCCAACACTCACCGCTCACACAGGCTCCTCTCACATCACAAGTCTGAACTAATAAAAGTCCTTTTAATCCAGACTCAAACCGATTGTCCGTAAAAAGAATATAATCTCAATGTTTGGATCTGTGTCTGCAGGTGTAAACAAACACACGTGAGGGACAGTACGGGCACACACACACAGATAAATGACAACGTAGATAAATACTGATGCAGAGCCACATATTAGGACATTTATCTGTCTTTAAATTGGATTAAATGAACATAATGTAGAGAGTCTAAGATTTATAACGACGTATCACATGATAATATCGGCCAACTGATATATCGGTCGGGCTCTAACATACACGTTAAATCTCATTATGCACATTTTAATACTGATCCCTACACAAACCCACACAAACATCTACAACGGAATCTTAAAGGCTGAATATTGCAAACATGACAGATGTTCTTGCTTTGCCGGAGGTGTTCCACAATATGGCATTAAACTTATCCATACTGCATTATTCATTTGTAGATTTTTTAATTGTTCAACCTTGTAAAACATGTATTGTTACTCTGAGTCGCCCCTTCACAGACCTGAGGTGTTACTTGGCCTTGTGGCTCCTGCTCGTCTCCATGAAGGTTTACAGATTAGTTTTGACCATGACCTGTGTGAAAATATGAGAATGTTCCTGTGTGGTCGCGGCCTCGTGTTGGCCGTGTGTTTTGCGTGATGCAGAGGAGGGTCACATGACTCTTATCTACAGCTGTGTTCTGTGTCGGAGCGGAGGAGGGTGAGCCTTAACCTTTAGGATGAGCGAGGAGAGGGGCTCTGATCTGTTCTGCAAAGGTCTTCTGTCTCACATCACACATATAGATCTGTGTGTGTATGGATCAGTGTGTATGGATCTGTGTGTATGTGTGAACCAGGCGTGACATTGGCTTAACAACATCTGCATATTCTATAGGAAGCAGTTCTCAATAAAGATATATGTTAAGCTGCGTGTTAAAGTGCAGATGACAGGTTAGACTTCCCATTCACAACGTTAAAGTTAACATAAATACACTGAAGATCTGACGCAAAATCTTACCTAGTTTTTTCTAGGTCGACAATTTCCTGGTTGGACCAAAGACTTTGTACTACAGAATGTCACATCATGTTTGGTCAAAAATTCATTCAGAGTTCATATCATTTTGTTTGTATTTGAGATCTCCTTAATCATGTGAGTAAATATCCTGAAAAATATTGAACCTTTAACCCTTATTTGTCAGTTCCTCTTCTCTGCTTTTGTATTATGAACCAAAAATAAGTTTTCGTGTAAAGACAAAAGGCAGAAACTGTATGTTTTGTTTGTGATTTTGTTCAAGTTGTACAGTTGTAGGGAGTATTATCTGTTACATAAGGGCGAGTTGTACAGTTGTAGGGAGTATTATCTCTCACATAAGGGTGAATTGTACAGTTGTAGGGAGTATTATCTGTCACATAATGTTGTGTTGTACAGTTGTAAGGAGTATTTGTCACATAAGGGCGAATTGTACAGTTGTAGGGAGTAGGGATGGGCATTCGATGAAATTTTCTTAATCGATTGTCGAGAGAATTAACGATCGATTATCGATTAATCATTAACGTTTTTATATTAAAATGATCATCATTATTATTACTATCTGCACTACTAATCTGCATAAATGAATTCATCTTTACAACTTATAAACCGTAACGACTCTAGAGCCACATCAGCTGTTTGACATTTTAATGTGTTTAATTCAGTTTTGTGCAACTCTCACAGAAACAAAACTTAAAACCACATCGCTAATTTGCATAAACTAAGTGAAGATAAAACTACAGCTCTTGTGTCGCTGATGTGGTTCAATTTTGTGTTGGATTAAAAGACATGACTCAGGTGAATACAGTTAGTGTGACCAGATTTGTGTTTGTCAAAACCAGGACAGCGTACGGGGGGAGGGAGGTGGGGACTCGCCATCGACATTGAGCGACTCTCACCTGGCAAAACTTTTTCCCACTGGACACGAACATATGTGCTGCTTTATACACTGTGCACATGGACTCACACTTGTCCTGACCGGAACGGAAAGTGTGGAATTTTTTGTACAAATCATCGTTAAATCCACATTTGTGCTTCAGTTCGTTACAGACTGACCCACTGTTTGTGTCTCGCTCCTTCTGATGCAGAGACACATGTACACACCTGTTTGGTCACGATTACACACAACAACCTACATTCAGTTTGTCAATTAAAATTAACGTAATAGATGAAATTCTTAATGATCAGTTATCGATTAATCGACTAATCATGCCCATCCCTAGTAAAAATAGTATCATTCAGTATTAGTGAAGAGAAAGTGTTGGTGTCGTGAGATAGTCGATCATTTTGGCATGTTAGGTCACAGGAAATGGGCTAAAAACATGAGACACCGATGACCAAACCCACAGGCAGTCACAGGGACGCAGTAAAGTACTACAGTAATACTACCAAACCCACAGGCAGTGATACGGACGCAGTAAAGTACTACAGTAATACTACCAAACCCACAGGCAGTGATACGGACGCAGTAAAGTACTACAGTAATACTACCAAACCCACAGGCAGTGATACGGACGCAGTAAAGTACTACAGTAATACTACCAAACCACAGGCAGTGATACGGACGCAGTAAAGTACTACAGTAATACTACCAAACCAACAGGCAGTGATACGGACGCAGTAAAGTACTACAGTAATACTACCAAACCAACAGGCAGTGGTAGGGATGCAGTAAAGTACTACAGTAATACTATAAAACCAACAGGCAGTGATACGGACGCAGTAAAGTACTACAGTAATACAGTCGCAGTAATGTACTATAGTAATACAGTCGCAGTAAAGTACTTCAGTAATACAGTCGCAGTAAAGTACTGCAGTAATACAGACATAGTAAAGTACTGCAGTAATACAGACATAGTAAAGTACTGCAGTAATACAGACATAGTAAAGTACTGCAGTAATACAGACATAGTAAAGTACTGCAGTAATACAGACATAGTAAAGTACTGCAGTAATACAGTCGCAGTAAAGTACTGCAGTAATACAGTCACAGTAAAGTACAACAGTAATACAGACGCAGTAAAGTACTACAGTAATACAGACATAGTAAAGTACTGCAGTAATACAGACATAGTAAAGTACTACAGTAATACAGTCGCAGTGAAGTACTACAGTAATACAGTCGCAGTAAAGTACTACAGTAATACAGTTGCAGTAAAGTACTACAGTAATACAGTTGCAGTAAAGTACTACAGTAATACAGACATAGTAAAGTACTACAGTAATACAGACATAGTAAAGTACTACAGTAATAGAGTCGCAGTAAAGTACTACAGTAATACAGACATAGTAAAGTACTACAGTAAACTACAGTAAAATACAGTAATACAACATAGTAAAAGTACTACAGTAATACAGACATAGTAAAGTACAGTAATACAGTAATACAGTCGCAGTAAAGTACTACAGTAATACAGTCGCAGTAAAGTACTACAGTAATATACAGTAAACAGTTGCAGTAAAGTAGTAGTGCAGTAATACAGTCGCAGTAAAGTACTACAGTAATACAGTCGCAGTAAAGTACTACAGTAATACAGTCGCAGTAAAGTACTACAGTAATACTACAGTAAAGTAATACAGTAATACAGTTGCAGTAAAGTACTACAGTAATACAGTCGCAGTATAAGTACTACAGTATACAGTTGCAGTAAAGTACTACAGTAATACAGACATAGTAAAGTACTACAGTAATACAGTCGCAGTAAAGTACTACAGTAATACAGACATAGTAAAGTACTACAGTAATACAGTTACAGTAGTAAAGTACTACAGTAATACAGTAAGTACAGTAATCAGACATAGTAAATACAGAGTCGCAGTAAATACTACAGTATATACAGACGCAGTAAGTACTACAGTAATACAGTCGCAGTAAAGTACTACAGTAATACAGTCGCAGTAAAGTACTACAGTAATACAGTTGCAGTAAAGTACTACAGTAATACAGTCGCAGTAAAGTACTACAGTAATACAGTCGCAGTAAAGTACAGTAATACAGTACAGTAATACAGTACAGTTACATGCAGCAGTTGCAGTAAAGTACTACAGTAATACAGTCGCAGTAAAGTACTACAGTAATACAGTCGCAGTAAAGTACTACAGTAATACAGTTGCAGTAAAGTACTACAGTAATACAGACATAGTAAAGTACTACAGTAATACAGTCGCAGTAAAGTACTACAGTAATACAGACATAGTAAAGTACTACAGTAATACAGTTGCAGTAAAGTACTACAGTAATACAGTTGCAGTAAAGTACTACAGTAATACAGACATAGTAAAGTACTACAGTAATACAGACATAGTAAAGTACTACAGTAATACAGTCGCAGTAAAGTACTACAGTAATACAGTTGCAGTAAAGTACTACAGTAATACAGACATAGTAAAGTACTACAGTAATACAGTTGCAGTAAAGTACTACAGTAATACAGTTGCAGTAAAGTACTACAGTAATACAGACATAGTAAAGTACTACAGTAATACAGACATAGTAAAGTACTACAGTAATACAGTCGCAGTAAAGTACTACAGTAATACAGTCGCAGTAAAGTACTACAGTAATACAGTCGCAGTAAAGTACTACAGTAATACAGTCGCAGTAAAGTACTACAGTAATACAGTCGCAGTAAAGTACTACAGTAATACAGTCGCAGTAAAGTACTACAGTAATACAAGTCACTGAAATTGTCATTTAAACCCCCAAAGCTCCAAACACAATGAAAACACTTCATATTTAAAAGTCACACTGGGCACAGTCATCTTGGATTTTATCTCAGAATCTTTACTCGGTCTTTTCCGAGTTCTTCCGAGTTCCAAATTTCACTATTTGAGGAAAAGGGGCGTGTCAGTGCATGTCGCTAGGCAACATCCTCGGATGGATGAACGAAAGCACCATTAAACATCAAAACAGTGAATATGTCGAGTATACTGCAGAAACAAGTTTCTAAGCAACAAAAAATGTAAAAAGATAAAAAAAAAAAAAAAACTCTTGTCAATATATCGATACAGCAGCCCACGATAACAATCCTCACCCAATTTAGTATCACGATATATCGATATATCAAGATTTTAATATTTTTACACACCCCAATGGAGACAAATACAGCAGATGTCGGACCTTTCACCAGAAAAGTTCCATAGTGCGCCTTTACCATTCTAATATAAATCTCCAATAAACCTGTGAGACCATAAAACACCAAAGTACATCTGTATTTTCAGTCCAGCCTTGGAAAATATTCAATTCTGTAATAGCCCTGAAATTCCCTGAACACTTTTGTTTTTTTGCACACACACAACAGAGCGACCTGTTAGTATAAAATCAGCCGCCTCCCTCCCCACAGCTGTGTAATTGGCTAAAATGATCCCCTTTCATCAGAAGCACCTTAAGGGAGAAGGGCCTGGCAAAGACCGACCGCTTCTGTTTTTTTTCCTCTCCTCTTTTTTCAATCAAATCATGGTTAGAGCGTCGTCCACGGAGGCCACACTGCTGCAGAGCTATTGTGTCCGAGCATTAAGAAATTAGACTGCAGAGGAGGAGGAGGAGGAGGAGGAGAGGAAGAGAGGGACAGAGGGGGAGGAAGAGAGAGAGAGGAGGAGGAGGAGGTGAGGAGAGGAGATGAGAGAGGAGGTGAGAAGAGAGGAGAAAGGATAGGAGAAGATGCAAGGAGAGAGTAAGAAGAGAGGGGAGGAGAGAGAAGAGGGATGAGAGGGAAGGAGAGAAGAGAGAGGAGAGGAGCGAGGAACAGGGGAGGAGAGAGGAAGCGGAGAGAGGAAGAGGAGAGAACAGAGGAGAAAAAGGAGATAGGAGATGAGAGGAGAAAAGAAGGGGACAAAGGAGAGGAGAGGAAAAGAGGGGGAGGAGGGAACAGAGGAGAGGAGAGAGGAGGGAACAGAGGAGAGGAGAGAGGAGGCAGAGAGAGGAAGAGAGGAGAAAAGGGAGACAGGAGATGAGAGGAGAAAAGGAGGAGCAGAGGAGAAGAGAGGTGAGAGGAGGCAACAGAGGAGAGGAGAAGAGAGGAGAGAGAGGAGAGGGACAGAGAGAGAAAGAGAGGAGAGGAGAGAGGAGGGAACAGACGAGAGTAGAGAAGAGGAGAGAGGAAGGAACAAAGAAGTAGAGAGGAGAGAGGAAAGAAGAGAGGACAGGAGGTGAGAAGGCGACAGGAGAGGAGAGGAGAGATGAGAGGATTGAGGAGGAGAGGAGACGAGAGGAAAGAAGCAAAAAAAGGAGAAGAGAGGAGAGGACACAAGAGAGAGAAGAGGAAAGGAGAGGAGAGAGGAGGGAACAGAGGAGAGGAGGGGTGAGAGAGGAGATGAAAGGAGAGGAGAGAGGAAAGAAGAGAGGAGAGGAGAGAAGAGAGGAGAGGAATGAGGAGGAGAGGAGATGAGAGGAAAGAAGCGAAAAAAGGAGAAAGGAGAAGAGAGGAAGGAACAAAGGAGAGGAGAGAGGAAAGAAGAGATGAGAGGAGGAGAGAAGGCGAGAGAAGAGGAGAGAAGATATGAGAGGAGAGGAGTGAGGAGAAGAGAAGCAAAAAAAGGAGAAGAGAGGAGAGAAGAGATGAGAGGAGAGGACAAGAGAGAGAGAGAAGAGGAAAAGAGAGGAGAGAAGAGAGAGGAGAGGAGCGAGGGATGCAGGCAGATAATGATTGGACACACAACACTCACACATTGAAAGCACATTAAATTGAGCAGAGAAGCTTTGGGAAAATGACACGGCGAGGCTCCAGCGGGGGGAGCTCTCACCTCGGAGGGGGGCGCAGACGTGACATGCCACAGCAGCACACACACTAAACATGGACGCCGCTGTTGTTGTTTTGGTCATTTGAGAAAAAAAAAAAAAAAAAATCCAGATATCCAAATCCAAATTGCTCCAAAAATATGGTTTGAAAGAATAAAACAAAATAGAACCACCATTTGACAGGCCGTGGTGCGGTTATTAAGGAAACTGGAATATAGAACTCCAACAATCCCAATAATCGACTATTAAAATAGAATGTCATTCTATTTTGATCATTGTAATCATTAAAAGATGGTTTATCAAACACAAAACTGCAAAATAAAAAGAACAATTTGCAATTTTTATCAGTGGTACACTTCGAACCAATATCCCATCCACCAGAATTTCAAATATCGGTGCCAATATCGTATCTGTGCATCTCTAAATAATCGTTTGACTAGTAAACTAATTAAAACATTAATTGCTGACACGAAAATAATCCTATTGGAATCATCAACAAACATTTCTAAAAGCATTTGTTTAAACAACGGGACAACTAATAAAAATAATATTTCTTATTCTGAGCTTTTAAATCAAGTTTTTAATTGTCAGTGATTTACTATAAGTTAATCACATCGGGTTTGTGAAGTTGTAGTGTACAGTTTTGTATCGTGTTTTTGTATATTTATGGAGAATTGTTGTGTGAGAGCGTGGCTGATGTAGGCTTGTGGGCGGAGCCTTGTACAGAATCTTACAGCTGTAAATGTAAGGAGGGTTTGCATAGGGCCCTAGAAAGATCGCTAAATTACTCAAACATGCATGGATAATATCTTGATATCACTTTCTAACTTGGTAACAATCTAAAAAAATATATATATATATAATAATAATTTGATGTGGATTGAATCACATCAGGTTTGTGAAGTTGTGGTGTGCAGTTTGTATCATGTTTTTTTATATTTATGGAGAGTTGTTGTCATGTGGGAGCATGGGTCATGTAGGCTTGTGGGAGGAGCCTTGTACAGAATCTTACAGCTGTAACTGTAAGGAGGGTTTGGATAGGGCTCAGGCGATATCTCTAGATTACTCAAACATGCATGGATAATAACTTGGTACAATGTTATAATTTGGTAGAAAGCAAAAAATAATAATAATAACAATAATTGATGTGAAGTGAACTGCATCAGGTTTGTGAAGTTGTAGTGTACAGTTTTGTATCGTGTTTGTATATTTATGATGAATTGTTGTTGTGTAGGAGTGTGGGTGATGTAGGCTTGTGGGCGGAGCCTTGTACAGAATCTTACAGCTCACAGTAAAGAGCATTTGAATAGGACTCAGGAGAGATCACTAGATTACTCAAACAAGCATGGATAATAACTTGGTGCAATGTTATAATTTGGTAGAAAGCAAAAAAAAAAAAGAAGAAGAATTTGACATGAAGTGAATTGAATCAGGTTTGTGAAGTTGTGGTGTACAGTTTTGTATCGTGTTTGTATATTTATGGAGAGTTGTTGTCGTGTGGGAGTGTGGGTGATGCAGGCTTGTGGGCGGAGCCTTGTACAGAATCTTACAGCTGTAACTGTAAGGAGGGTTTGAATAGGGCTCAGGAGAGATCACTAGATTACTCAAGCAAGCATGGATATAACTTGGTATCACTTCATAATTTGGTAGAAAACTAAATAATAATAATAAAATACATTTTGCCCTGATGAAGACTAAGCAGTCGAAATAAATACACCACAAATCAGAATTCCTCTGCCTTTCTTTGTTCTACTCCACAAGAATTCAAGCCCTTTAGTCTGATGCGTAAGTTTTGATCCAGTGCAGCACTCATGGATAATAACTTGGTACAATAATAATAATTTTATGTCGAGTGAATCACATCAGGTTTGTGAAGTTGTAGGTTTTTTTTTGTTTAAAAAAAAATATATATATATATGAAGAATTGTCATGTGGTAGCATGGGGGACGTACGCTTGTGGGCGGAGTCTTGGACAGAATCAAATAGGGCTCAGGAGAGATCGCTAGATTACTCAAACAAGCATGGGTATAACTTTGTCCCACTTTATAAATTGGTAGAAAAGTAGATAATAATAATAAAATACATTTTGCAAAATACACTCTCTTTAGACAGGCAAATGCTTTTATTAAACCTTCCTATCCTCAATGAGACCAAACCAGAGCAAGTTACAGGTCAGATCTGTGGAGAGGCGACCCAGTTCACAGTCAGAATGTTTGTTTTTCTAGTATTTTTGAGTTATAAAACCACCTGTAATCAAATAAATGTAAAGTAGAGCTGTTCAATGTCACACTGTGGAACATTCCAGGCAATAACATCTCCATAGAAACAAGAAGGTGACGGACCGACCACCAGAAAAGTTACACAATGCACCTTTAAGTAAATCAGATAATAATTCATTTTGTACAATGTGTTATTTTTCAAATCGAAAGTAAAAGTGCAGCTGTATTCCAAAAGCTCGCAGTTGCATACATGACATCTTCCTGAGTGTTTTATATATTTATTTATTTTTTGATTTGACATGAGACGAAATATTGGAAGAAAAATGTTATGTTTTTCTATGTATGTCCTTCGTCTATGCACCATTTTCTACATTCACGGATAATTTCTAATGAAAACATTTTGGGTCCACAATCATTGCAGCTCTCGTCTTTTTTTTCCTCCTCCTTCTTTTTATTTAGCTGTTTTCTGAGCGCACGGGAGAAAAATGGTCTATTATTGTAACCTATTCTGTTCATGTCTGGAGGAGAGGAAAATACAGCAGCAGGGATCCAGCAGCCTGAGCATTTAAAGATGTCTGCTCCTCAAACCGAGCTAAAAAAAACTATTATTTATGTTGACGGAATGGATAACAACAAACGGCTGCTAATTTCTCTGCAAATGCTGAAATTGTGATTAGATCTGTGATGTAGTTTCACAACAAATTCAACGGATATTTTAGCAAAGACTGAAATGTGAAGTGCAAAGCTAATACAAGAATCCCATGTATTTCAGAACAGGTTTGAAGAGGCTTAAACTGCAGAGTTACAGACGAGCAAACGAGACAAGATATTTATGTAGTTAACTATAAATCCAGCATTTTGTTATTTTTTATTTAACCATAATTAACTATTAAAATTTCAGCTTGAATTCAAAGGTCAGAAATTGGTTGATAAGTCTTGTTTTACAGTTGGAACACACGTCTTTGAATGATGAAAATACAGTCTATGGCATTAGCTGACAAACTGTGATTAGATTTGTGATTTAGTTTCATGCAAGATTCAGTTAAAAGTGCAGGTTTTACACTGGATATTTTAGCAAAGATTGAAATATGAAATACTAAGCTAATATAAGAATTCCATGTATTTCAGAACAGGTTTGTAGAGTTTTAAACCACAGGGTTAAAAGGCTGTTTATCTACACTATAATTCCAACATTTGTAATTTTAGATTTAACCATACAAATTGGAATTTCATCATGACGTTAACATTGGTAGGCAAGGAACTGTCCTATATTGTCCTATGGGTTTCAGAATGATAAAAAATTGGGCCAAAATATGATATGGCAAATGCACAATGGTTTGTTTTGACTGGCATGCTTTGGAACAGAAAAAAATATCTATACGTAATTCACTACTACTACATGTGAATGAAATAAATGATGACAAACCACACTACAGCTAAACTCCAGTGAATTCCCATAAAACAGAGCAAAATCATTTGGTAAAGAACTGAAATCACATCCTATATTCATGACAATTGACCATTTTAACCATATATTGAAATTGTAATGTAATTTGACATGTTGTAAGAAGGATATTTTGGATTGCCATGTCTCCATTCCAAGATTTTAAAAATCAAATCAACAAAATGTATAACTATTGAGATGTGTGTAAGAGGTTCTCAAAATGTCGCCCATAGGATGAAGCTGAAATCCATGAATACACATAATGATTTTAAAAGCTAGTATTGAAATTGTAATGTCATTTGACATGTTGTAAGTAGGTTATTTTGGATTGTCATGTCACCATACCAAGCTGTAAAAAAAAATCAAATAAAAAACAAAACGTATAACTATTCTGATGTACGTCTCTGTAATAAATGATGACAAACTGCAGCTAATTCTCATAATACTTAGTAAAATAGTTTGGTAAAGAACTGCAAGTGACCATTGTAACCAAAATATTACATTATTATAATGTCTTTTGAATTATAAAAAGTCCTCAAAATGTCGCCCATAAGATGAAGCTGGATTTAGTGAATACACATAATGATTAAAAAAGTTAGTATTGAAACTGAAATGTAATTTGACACGTTGTAAGCAGGTCATGGGACTGTTATGTTTCCATTCTAAGCTTTAAAAAATAAAATCAACAAAATATATAACTATTGAGATGTGTGTAAAAAGTCCTCAAAATGTCATCCATAAGATGAAGCTGAAATCCATGAATACACATAATGATTTTGAAAATTAGTAAATTGTAATGTCATTTGATATGTTTTAAGTGGGTCATGGGACTGTCTAAGCTTTTAAAAAACAACACATTTAATTACTACTATTACTATTATGATTAAAAAATGATGACAAACTGCAGTTAACTCCCATTAAACAGAGCAGAATAGTGTGGTAAAGAACTGAAATCATGTTGTATATTTGGAACATGCAACATGTATAAAAAATAAAATAAACAAAATGTTTAACTACTGAGATGTGTGTAAAAAGTCCTCAAAATGTCATCCATAAGATGAAGCTGAAATGGATACACATAATGATATTAAAGTTATGGTTAGTCTGGACTGTCATGTCTCCATTCCAAGCTTTAAAAAATAAAATAAAATAAATAAAACGTATAACTATTCTGATGTATGTCTTTGTAATAAATGATGACAAACTGCAGCTAATTCCCATAAAACAGAGCTTTGTCCAAACAAACGGAGGCAGGATAATAACACACGTTTAATCACATTACTAAGACATCCATACAACTGGTGACACATTCAGGTCCTAATCCTGGAGTAGGAACTGTCAGCTTCACAGAGCTACAGCCTCTTCACTGTCTCCTCGTAAAAATGAAATAATAAATAATGAAAATGGATGAATGAGTGAACGAATGAGCAGGCGCCGTATATTTTTGTTGTCACTGGCGAGAAACGAGCAGCTACAGAAGACAATTTGCAGGTGTGGTCATTTGCATAATAAAGGCGTTTAGTAAAAATGAGGATTGGATGTGGCGTTCTTGCTTTGTAATGAATAGGGGGAGGCCCGGTGCATAATAGATAAGAGTTATGGGCTACAAACAAGGAGCTGAGACTGGATTTATGTGTTCTGTATTTGTTTTTTTTTATACATTTTTGAAGAGGAATTAAAAATGGATTCTCAAAATGTGCATGCTTTTCTGTATTAACTGAAAATGACATTCTAAAATTCTGATTAGGTCTAAGTTTGAGCAGTGATTCGTCTTTATTTTTCAGCTTTAAAAATGTTAAATTTGTTGTTAAAAAGACTTCAAATTCCTTATGAATATATGAGAAATTGTGTTTAAAATATGTAAAAACATGTATTGCAACATAAATCTCATGTGACAAAAGGATGGACTAAATTATACTCTCAAAATTTTAATGCATTTGTATCTAAACTTGATTCAAATTTCAATATTCTGGTTAGGTTTAAGTTTAGTTTGAACAGTGATTCATCTTGATTTTTGCACTCTGGAAATTGAAAATGTTTGTGTTTGAGTCATTTGCTACTAAAAAAAGACTAATTCCTTATAAAGATATGAGAAATTGTTTTTAAAATATGTAAAAACCTAAAATATTGCAACACAAGTGTCACGTGACAAAAGGATGGACTAAAAATGTATTCTTAAAATATTTACGCATTTGTATTTAAACTCAATTCAAATTCTAATCTTCTGCGTAGATTTCAGTCTAGTTTCAGTTTTCACATCTTCATTAATACTGATTTTTGAACTTTCAAAATTGTAATTTGTTGTATAGTAAAAAGAAATTAGTCATAAAGGATTACATTGGACTAAAAGGACAGAAATGTCACTAAAATTCAAATATTCTGGTTAGATTCAAGTCTAGGTTTAAAGTCTAGTTTTAACGTCTTTATTAATACTGATTTTTGTTTGCGTATTTCAGTTTTTGATCTTTGAAAATAGTAATTTGCTGTAAGAAAGACGAATTTGTTAAAGAATACTGGAGTTAAAAGGACTAAAAACGAAATTGTGTTTAAAATATGTAAAACGTAAAATTTTCGACATAAGTCATCTCTTACCCACACAAAAGAATGGATTATAAAATGATTGGGTTTGGAGCAAAAACTGTAAACTGGAAATAACAATATAATAATTTTGGTAGTTTGTATATTACACAGAATGCAATATTTTCAAATTTAAACACATTTTTACTATAACCTGTGTAATGCAAAATGTGTATAATATTTGGAAATGATTTCAAGAGATATCAATATTTCTTTTACACTCATTTTGAAATTTTGATCAAGAGGTTTGAGAGATTTAGGATTTGGACAATATCTGATAGTAACATAAACTCAAAATATACAATAATGGGGGAAAATACATAAAAAAATACAATGTCCAGGTAAGAAATGTCTTGAATAATTGTGATTTGGATAATGCTTACAGGTGTAAAAAATGATTTGAAAGTGAATAGAGTAATGTATTTCTCAGAGATGTAATTCTCAGGCCCAGACCTTATATGTGTCAGCATCAGTATCTTCAAAAATCCGGCTACAATTTTATCTGAAAAGATGAAAAAGTGAAGTTAAAAAAGAGAAATGGTGTGAGGTTTTGGTGGCAGGTTTGGTGTGTGTGGTGTGTGTGGAGCTATGGCTTCAGGCTCTGCTGCTCTTGCATGACGACGCACAAATATGGAGGTATTTGGAGAGGAACACACACACCAACACACACATGCACACAGGCAGACACGGACTCGCACACATGGAAACACACACACAAAGACATACAAACACACACACGCACACACACAAATACACACACATGGGCAGATATGGACAAGGATGCACATACACACAAAGAGCAGACAAGTACACACATGTACGCACACACAAACACACACACACAAAGACACATACACACGCATAAATACACACACACAAAGACACATACACATAAATACACATGCGCACACACGGGCACACACAGACAAGGACGCACATACACACACAAGAACAGACAAGAACACACACATATGCACACACACACGCGCACACACACAGGCAAATACGGACACACAGACATACACACACACAAAGACACATACACACACACATAAATACACATGTGCATACACAAATACACACACATGGGCACACACGGACAAGGACGCACATACACACACAAGAACAGACAAGTACACACACATACACGCGCACACACACACACACATATAGGCAAATACGGACATGCATACACACACACGCATACAAACACACAAATGCATGAACACACACGCACACAGACGCATGGATACACGGCCTTCTCAAAAGAATACACAAAACAACACATACACAACCACACACATATATTCACATACACACATACGCACGTGCACACACATGCATGCACACAAACACAGACAGACACACACACACACACACACTAGGTCAAAAGAATCTATGGATAAATACACATTGGATTTCACCAGACCAGAAAAACCACAACAAAACACATGGGGGATTTCAGCATGACCGTCAATGGTAGAAAATCTGTGCGCAATGCTTGACTTGACACCACAGAATACGGCCGATAGCACCGCGCTGAAATCTGAAATAGAAAAATACATCATAGCAAGATTTTTTTACTGCGTTGTATTTTATTTTGTATCTTTACTCCATTCAAATTATATAGTGTCATATTCTTGTTAGATTTAACTCTATTGTAGCACTTATTTATCTTGATTTTTGCATATTTCTATGTTCTTAAACTTTGCATTGCAGCACTGAAATTGCCTCATTGTGGAACAAATATCGGTTCTCAGATACAAAGAAAATTGGCAAAGCAGGACAAAAATGGTTAAGACTGAAAGCTCAAAAATACAATCTCTAAATCCTTATTAAAAAAAGATTATATTGAAGCTAAAAACACATGAGAAAATGTTCATTGAATGTGTAAAAAAGTAAAAAATACATAAATAAAATAAAAATTGCAACATAAGTCACAAGTGATCTCCTTCTACTTAAATAAAATGATGGATTATTATGGATAGAGTAAAATATGTGCGTGCTTTTTTTTTTAAATTCTGCCTCTCGAGTGTCCATTGCAATTCATAATTTGTTAATAAATTAATGTGTTTCTCTTAAAGTAGGAAAGACAAAATAACCGATGGAGCATTCAGAATATTCACGCATTTGTGTTTTTAATATAAACTTGAAATCCGCTCCTTTTCGCTGTGTTTTCGTGCTGGGTTTGTGGATTCGTGTGTAATTGTCTAAACGGCTCTACACTCGGCGACTGCGGCTGACAGTGAAGCCTGGTGCTCTGACGCCATCTACAGGAGGCGCGGGTAACGGCATGCTGCTCTGGAACCAGGAGGAAAGAAGCAAAATGTTGAGCAAATTTGAGTGGGAATTATTAGCAGCTTAAGATATGATTAGAGAAAACATTGTCGTCGTAAGATTGTGAGACTTATTTACTCTAACGCTGTGTTCGTGTTTGAAAAGAGAGCCAAATAAATGAAGACTCGCACAAAAGAAGAAACGACAGCATCATTTGGCAATATAGCCTAATTAAATACAAGTTCTGATTCAATAAACTACGAAAGGAAATTAACAAGAGAAAATAAGGACGTGGACATGACATTTAAAGATGCAGTATGGAACTTTTTTGCCCCAAAATAGACCCAAATAAAAGCCTGTTTGTTTATTTTTTTGTTTTGTTTTGTTTGTTTTTTTAGGGTTGGGGTTGTGAGAGGGCTCGCAACTCCAAAGACCTGACTCTCATTTGACCTACTCCTGCTTGTTTCCATGGAAATACTGCTCCTTCAGCTGTAATATTCCACAGTATGGCTTAAAACGTATCTGTCTCCATGGTGAATGTTCAGAAATATGATTTTAACGTAATAATTTTGAACATTTCACACTGTACCCTTTTTAATGGTCACTACGGATGTGACAAAAGGTATTAACATTTCAAATTAAAATGTATTCTCAAACTGTTAATGCATTTGGATCTAAACTCAAATTCTAATTCTAATCCTCTGTGTTGATTTCAGTCTAGGTTTAGTTTTAACTGATTTTTGAACTTTCAAAATTGTAATTTGTTGTATAGAAAGAAATTTCTAATAAAAGATTACACTGGATTAAAAGGGCTAAAATGTACTAAAATTTGAATATTCTGGGTATATTTAAGTCTACACTGGAAAAAAACAAACAATATCTAGGCAAGTTAAAATGACTTAAATCAAGAATATTTGACTTTATTTGAGTCGATTCAACTTGACCAGTCCAATGATCTACCAATGTGTTTTTATTAATTTAAGCAACAGTCGATTTTGTTTATTTTTAAGAGCAAAAAAGTTGTTGTTCTTCTCATTTTAAGTGTAGCAAGATGTATTTTCATATTTTAAGTAGAAAAAGTCTTGTTCGACAGGCAGATCATTTAAATTATCAAGTGAAATTGACTCAAATCATGATCAAACTTTCTTAATTCAAGTCATCTTAACTGGGTTAGATATTGTTTTTCTGCAGTCTAGGTTTAGTCTAGTTTGAACATCTTTATTAATACTGATTTATAATTGCATATTTCTATTCTTGAAAATTGTAATTTGTTGAAGAAAGACTAATTCATTATACAAGATTACATTTGGGCTATAAAGGCAAGAAATGTATAAGAAATTGTTTTTATAATTTATAATCTTGCTGCATAAGTCGTCTCATATGTGATCTGATTTTACTCACACAAAAAGATGGATTAAAAACATATTCTCCAAATGTTAATAAATTTGAATCTTAACTCTATTCAAATTCCAATATTCTGGTTAGATTTAAGTCTGAGTTTAATTTTAATTGCGTATGTCTGGCGATAAATCAGGCAAGAATTATGTCACCTCCAGAGAATTATGGACTGTTCTTTTAATGTGGCACGACGTAACTTTTTGTTTTGGGTTGTGTCACCTCTTTGTTGCTATGGATACGTCATTGCTCTGCTTGGAATGTTCCACAGTCTGACGTTAAACAGATCCACTTTACATTTATTCAATTACAGGTGGTTTAAAAGCTCAAAAATTCCCAGAAAAACAGACATTCTGACTGTCAGCAAGGTCGCCTCTCCATAGATCTGACCTGGTTTGGACCCTCCACCAGAAAAGTTACACAATACACCTTTAAGTATGACAGTAATTCTAGGTTCAACATGGCAAAGCATCAAACAAACCCATGACTTCAATCATATCAGAGTCACACCACAAAAATTCAATTTGAAAGGATAAAAAAAATATAACTTTCTAACGTAAATGGACTCCTTCTGAGCGCTCCAGCTAAGCACAGAAAACAGTAATGCACATGTGAAGAAAAACAGGCTCAAAAAAAGTCATGAAAATAAATGAATACAAAGTTATTCCATCGTCAAAGTGGCACTATAACAGTTTTGCAATACATTCACTTCAAAAGACGAGCTACAATTACATCTGCATGTTCACGTTATCCATCACGGTCCATAAGATCTCCCAAAGTGTTTTTAAGAGGTAAATGGAATCTAAGAAAACACAGCATTTTAATAAGAGCAAAACACAAACAGAGCTTTATACCCAGTCTCTTTGAATGTTGGGTAAGATGCAAAGATGGAAGGCTGTTGACTAACATTCTTGATCGATTAGTTGACTAAAAAGGTGGCATGACAAAAGGTCTCCAAACTATTCTGTTTTGGATAAGCCCCTTGAGAGTCTCGCCATCTCGTATTCCATCAGGTACAGTAGATTTGGGACCACAGATTAACTCATAATAATAGGTATAATTAGTGCTTAATTACATCTTTGTTAGTATTTATGATGTACTTTCAAAACATTTTTGACTAAGGCTGTGTGTTTTGCAAGTATTAAATCTTTAACTGTTTTCTTAACTTTAAAGTAGTGGGGATTATAAAATATGATTACTGTGAATACACTGACATCTTAATAAGCATTAATACTGTTTGATAAATACCAACTAATAGTTAAGAAACAACTAATTAGCAAACCAATTACCACAGGAGAGTCAAACTCAAATTCACACAGGCCAAAATTAAAAACTGGGACTAAGTCGTTGGTTAAACTAAATATTTATTGAAAAATCTCAACATCTGCATGTTTTCTCTTCTTTAGAGATATGTAATGTTAAATCTTTTTCTTATTAAAATAAATGTTTAATAATAGTTTTGCAGCCAGAACAAGCAAAATTGAATCGAATCCAGAACAAGCAAAATATAAAGTAATAACAACATTTTAAATAAATAATGTCTCTATCTGTAGCCAGCAGGCAGCTCTAATACATATTTGATATGGTCTTGTGGGCCAAATATATTTATAACGCCTGCAAATTTGGCCCCCAGGCCTGAGTTTGACATGTTTGAATTACATTTTAGTTAGTGAAAAACAACACAACCATACACACAATCACTCACTCATGACTGTCAAACACTGAATAAGTCCAATTTGAACAAAAACTACACAACTAGACAGAGTTCAAATAGAGTCACAAAATACAATAAGATGAACAACACAATGTGTGGAGACACTTTTTGAAACATTCCATCAGTCCTCGTATTTGCAGAGGTCGCTGGTGTTAGACTAGTGCATGTCAATGGTCATAGTTCTCCTGCCACTAAAAACAGTCTTACTCACTCCACAAAACACCTGAAACAAATCTATTTTTGCACCAGACTGTCCATATGAATGTCAGTATTGATAGAATAATTTTAGAAGTAAGACCAATCTTATATTTGAAGGATTTATGTCTGAGCAGCAGTAGTGAGTTGTTCTTCCTGATAGAAAGCTTAGCAGCGGCGGACTGATATATGAGAAAATAGTCCCTCAAAGTGCGACAATTCATGTGATGCAGAGTGGCATTAACTAAAAATAGAAATCTGTAATGACACAAAATGAATTATACAATATATTATAAACTATTGTTAATCTATAAAGAATAAGAGAGAACCTAGAATTGTTCCTTGTGGTACACCTTGTATAACTGGGATTTTTAGGATATTGTTACTACTGTAAAGTCATATGTGACATTTATAGTTCATACATTCATACATAATTTAAAGCCCCAATATGTAACTTTCTAGCCCTGAAAGACCAAAATAGAAGTATGTTATTTTTCGATACTTGTCCTGAGCTCCTGCTTGTCTCCAAAAATGTTGTTCCTTTTGCTATAATATTCAACAGTATAGATTAAAACTTATAAATATGGAGAATGTTCCAAAGTATGGTCAATTTAACATACTGTCTCCGTGGAATCACTATCTTCACATTGTATCCAATTAAGTAACTAAAGTAATTATGGAAACATTCCTTAGCATTGAAATCAAGTTTGAAATTTCAGTATTGTAACAACACAGACTAATTAGCTGAGATTGCATTGTGTATGTCATTCTTACTAAAACTTTCATCGCTAATGGTCATCTCTTATTCCATAAAGTCAAATGGACGAGTGAGCAGCCACAAAAGAAGCCAACTGCACATATTCTCCACAGCCTCCAGTTTATTCTGCTGATTTCATTCTTCAAATATATTGAGTGTAAAGCGCTTGGTGTGAGCTCTCTAAGGACACAGGCTCTTTCTTGTCTCTATTGGGTTGAATGGCAGACCTTGTGTCAGACTTGTACCTTATTGCGAAAAACTCCACACAGCAGATTATAAAACGGGTTAAAAAGAGACAGCGAAGGGACAAGAAACTGGCATTAACTGAAAATATAAATCTGTAACAACAAGATATGAATTACTCAACAACTCGAACAATTATTTAAGGTGATAAAGAATAAGAGAGGACCAAGAATTGTTCCTTGTGGCACCCCTCGTTTAACTGTGTTTTTCTGTGTATTGTATTACTAAAGTCATAAGTGACTTTTATACAGTTCATAAATCGCTTAAAGCCCCACCATGTAACTTTTTAGACCAAAATAACACACACACAACATATATATATATATATATATATATATATATATATATATATATATATATATATATATATATATGGAGAATGTTCCAAAGTATAGAGACTTTAATGTTCTGTTTCCATGGAATCTTTCAGGTGATGTGCCACCTCTAGAAGGTTCCACTGTGATATTGCTGAGTTTCAGATGACAGCACAACACAGCCCACAACTCGGAACCCACGGCCGGTCCTGCCTCCGCTGATGTGTTTTATGTAATAAATCCACTAAAGTCACTTGCCGACCGCAGTGGACGCCCTGGATGCACATCTAGTATTTTTCTCCCGTTTTGTCACGGCGTCCACAACACACGTTGGAGGCATCTGAATTCAAATGCAAAGGTGTTCAAAAAGTTTTTTGACGCTGTGGTCTCAATTCAACTCAGTGAAATATGATTGGGTAAGACAACTGTCAGTCTCAAACTCATCCCCACATTGACTTGAACTGGTTGGTTGAATTGGGCCTTCGTTCCAGCCGCCAAAGGCCCTGCAGGTGTTTCTTTAGTTCAATACCTGCAGGATGAGTCACTGATTTACCCACTGGAAGAAAAACTGTGATTGGTCCATTTCCATTCCATTATATTAACCCTTTGTTTCCCAAGAAATATTAGTCCAAGTTTGTAACAATGATCTAGAAATTATTACTCGTGTAGTGTTTATTACTCACTGAATAAAAAATATTGAAAAAATGTATTAGTATATATATATATATATATATATATAAATCTTGGGCCTTCACTAAATACCTTGAAGGCCCTGAGGGTTCCCTTCTGACAAAACTGAAGAAGCAGCTTGGATGAGCTGTGAAAAGTTTTCAACCTAAATAAATGTTTGTCCAATAGAATTTCTAGTTTTGCAGCTCTCAGAAGATAATTTTCCTCACATGTGCACAACCTTATGACAATTTTGTGGCATAAGATCTTGTACCGCCCCTATTGGACAACAATATTTTATCTGAGAGAGTATGACATCATCACAAACTAGAAACTGAAAACCACTAATTATTAAAGTTTTTTAATTATTTCAAATATACAATTTAATATACAATGGTACAAACAAAAACACCGCTGGAGGCTTAAGGGTTCATATGGTCACAGGGCTCAATATGCACCACATCTATGTATTACAATGAAAATATACTGATATACACGTACAAATGTAGACGAGTAATTAAAAACATTCATATTTCAAATCCTGTACAAAGTGCTTATGTCTTCAAGGCTTTAGGATTTGTGTGAGAATTTATATAGAGTAATTATTAACTTATTATTAATGAAACAGCCTTGATAGAGTCACACTGGACCTAACAGATGGAAATGTTGTAGAAAAGGTTAAATTATTCAAAGTAAGGCTGAAAAAGTATAAAGATTCTGATACTAAAACTAGAATTGAAACTAGATACTCATTTGAGCAGGTAGTGATACTAAAATAAGTCACATTCACAGGACAGAAATGAACCTTTAGAAAGATGATGAGCTGTATCAGAACAAATAGAAGAGCACATAGACTAGTATAACACACATGGACACTGTGAACATACTGGACCACTGAGGATTACACACATATAAGACCACATGGAATAGAGAAGAAAGTTCGACCATTTAATGCTGAAAATCCCATTCTATTGTCTAGTGTTTCTTTATTATCATTCATTGTGGTATCAGAATCAGTATTAAGTATCAAGTCTCTTCCTTTTTTAGTACTGTGACACTCACCGTCATATTTTCTTGTTTCCACATTTAATCCTCAATGTCGAAAGGTTTGATTTGTGTTTTTCCATCCGTCTCCTGTCACTCACACTCTCATACAGCCCTCCTCCTCCTCCTCCCCTCATCCCCTCTTCCTCACAGTGTAAACATGTTCACCAGTGTTTTTTGTGGATCTGCCGCTCAAGGCTAACTCTGAATGAACAGAAACAGCTCAGTGACCTCGGTACAAGGCTGGCACACTCTTCACTCTCTCCAATCACACTGGATACATCTGTGCAGCGCCATTAAAGAGGAAAATACTGCCGCTCGGTATTCAGGTTCAGGTGGAAGCAGGACTACGGAGAAACATCAATATTATAATTATGGTAACGTAATGTGGGGATTTTAAAAACATCTCCTCAAAGCGTGCAGAAATAACTCTGTAATAACATCTATTTAGAACGGCTTTTAAAAGCTCCTATAGTACACAAAATGGCTTCGTGTGAGCCATGTTCGAATATTGTTACTTATTATTTATTATTAGTCTGTCTTCATCTCAAAATGACCTGTTCCACCTTGTGATGTCATGTAGTGGTAGTTTTCCTAGACCTATGACCTTTAGTTTTGTTTTTTTTATTTTGATTTAATTCATTTTTATTTTGAGTTTGTGCCAAGAGAGAAACAATAATCATGCACATACTACAATTTTTTTTTATAAATAAATAAAAAAATCATATATCATGAAGAAACTGGTGATACGATACATATCTCGATACACAGGCCACGGTATGATACATATCTTGATACGCGGGCCTAGATGGGATACATACCTCGATATATAGGCCATGATACGATACATAAATCGATACATAGGCCATAGTACGATTCATACCTCAATACATAGGCCACGGTACGATACATACGTCAATACATAGGCTACGGTGCGATAAATACCTCAATACATAGGCTACGGTACGATAAATACCTCAATACATAGGCTACGGTACGATACATACATCAATACATAGGCTACGGTACGATACATACGTCAATACATAGGCCACGGTACGATAAATACGTCAATACATAGGCCACGGTACGATACATACGTCAATACATAGGCTACGGTACGATACATACATCAATACATAGGCTACGGTACGATACATACGTCAATACATAGGCCACGGTACGATAAATACCTCAATACATAGGCTACGGTATGATACATACGTCAATACATAGGCTACGGTACGATACATACGTCAATACATAGGCTACGGTACGATGCATACCTCAATGCATAGGCTACGGTACGATTCATACCTCAGTACATAGGCTACGGCACGATAAATACCTCAATGCATAGGCTAGAGTACGATAAATACCTCAATACATGGGCTACGGCACGATGCATACCTCGATACAGTGCACTTTTAGTTCAATATGATATTTCTAATAAATTTGATACAGTTCAATAAAAAAATAAAGACTAAAACATGTCTGTGATACTAAAAGTTTTTGTTAAACCACTTCTTGTCCAAAGTTCATATGAAACACAAACATTTTAATCCTCAAAACAGTGAAAATGTAACAAAATAATTAAGTAAAATATACCAAAAAATACTCCTGGTGATATACCGATACAGCAGCCCATGATAACAATACTGTATCATCACATTAACCAATACGATATATCGATATTTTTATATGTTTGCACACCCCTAAATTCAAAAATGATGTGGTTGCTTCTGTACACTAATATCGAAACTTTACAAATATTTACACAGAGCAAAATAAATGACATACTATGCATACTAAATATAATTTTAACCCAATTTCAAATTATTATTTCTATATTATTATGGTCTTACAAACTAATAATAGTGATAAAGAAGGCACAGAAGTTTATCGTTTATGATTGTATCAAAATAAAAAGTCATGTTAAAGAAAATGTTTTAAAAAAGCCTAGTTAATAGTCCTGTTTTAGTAGTAATAGTCATGTTTTACTTGTGAAAACAGTGGATCTAGTCTTCTAGGTATTTCTGTTGATACTTGAAGATTAGATTTTTATATTGTTTTTTGAAGTGCACCAAGTTCGTACAAGTTTTGATTTGAGGCTATTTCAGTAATTGTCTATTCCATGTCTCAAATTTTTATATTTTGATTTGATTTCTCTTGGGTGAAAAAGTAACAGCCATGTAAGCTTATAAAACCTTTAATATCTAAAAATAAAATAACAACAAACATATTCACTCATTAGTTTTTAATCAGACAAAGTAAAAATGAATAAAAATGTGATTGATAAATATGAGGTAAAATATTGATAATTTTGTCTTTGTCACTTTTCATTTTTTCTCATATTATATAGCCCTAATGCAAACTCCACACAGAAAGTTAAAGTTGTCCTTACATCTTGGGGAAAAAAAGGTTATTTTTGGGGTAATGCACCTTTTGATATAGCATCAAAACTCCGCTGTGTTTAATGCTCTAAACGTAATTTTGTTGTTTTTCTACGACAACGACAATAAAATCCAATCCAACTTTATTTGTCTGGCACATTTTACCAACACAAAGTCTCCAAAGTGCTGCACAGAGTAGACACAATATAAAGCATAAAAATAAACAAATTAGCAAGTCAATAAAAAGCATAAAAAAGATTTAAATTAGAAAAATAGCAAATAAAATCAATAAAAGACAGTGAGAGGAGCACATGATTCTCACGCTGTATTAAAAGCCACTGAGTAAAATTGTGTTTTAAATGAGACTTAAAAGAATCGACTGAAGGGACGGTTTTAATGTGAGGGGGGAGAGAGTTCCAAAGTTTGGGGTCAACCACAGGAAAGGCCCGGTCACCCCTTGGTCACCCCTTGGTCACCCCTGGCTTTTAAGTCTCATTTGATAATAAAATCTCGAATCTTGATTGAATCTTGAGGCCAGCACCAGGAGTCGGACCCAGAACCTTGAGGGCCAAGGTGCCTCCTCTAAGCCACCATGCTGACTCCATACATATTAAACACTGCGCCCACTGCTCCTGACGGTCTGTCCTTGTAGAAGTACTTGTAGGTTTGACCTCGTGTAAAAGTATAAGTCAAGCGTGAAAACGTTTCAGAGGTACAGCAAAGTCTTTGGCTTTATCTTGTGTTAATCCTTTGTGTTACTGTCTTCTCTCATTCACTAGTTTGGTAAAATATAGAGAGTGTTTACATGCACATCAGTATCTCGGTTATGATCAGGTTTTTTGAGTTTCCCGGTTTCTTCATGGTGCATGTAAACGCAGTATCCCGGTTTCAGTATCCCGGTTAAGGCAGTATCCTGGTTATTAGAAACCGGTTTTACTGTAGCTAGTATATTCTGATAGTAACCGGGATACTGTGGTATGTAAACACAGTATCCCGGTTACTGCAACATAAAGTTAAGTGCGCATGCTCCAAAAGACAAACACTTTTCAGTCTTTTCACCACAACAGTAGCGACATAAGTGACCAACATAAATAAAGTGACCAACATAAATAAAGTGACCAACATAAATAAAGTGACCAACATAAATAAAATGACCATACATGAGTGAAATGACAGTAGACCTGCACTCGTATGATCACTGAAAAGATAAAACATGAACTATCTCCTGTACTGTATACACACAGAACAGACTCACCATCATCAGCACCTCCTCTGTCACAAAAAGAACACACGTAATCCACTGAGTCGTGTCCTTTAGTCTGAAAGAAGCTGAATCGCATCAGCGGCACAAGGAGCAGCTGTTTTTATCACCACTAACAGTTTATGTAAATGAGCCGTGTGGTTTTAAGATTTGTTTCTGTAAAACGTAAACAAATGTGATCAAAGCTGAATTATCTGATCAAACGGGCTGATGTGGATCTATAGTGGTTATGGTTTAGATGCTGTAAAGTTGAGTTTATTTATGTAGAAGATTTTAATGAAGAATCTGTTGGGTTTGATGTGTGCAGTGGATTGTGGGATATCTCACAGCTCCTCACGCTGTTTAAACCTCCCGAGCTTCCGACGCTAAAGGAGCTCACGGTTTGTATTTTTCTTGGTTTATTAAATTGATTTAATAAATTGAATTTTTGCGCTTGCGCATTTGTAAGATTATGTCAAGAAACCGGGATACTCCATTTGATCATGTACACGGGGAAATGAGTGTCCCAGTTTCTCAGCGCACATGTAAACACAGTAACCTGAATACTGACAGAACCGCGATATGGCTAATAACTGGGATACTGATGTGCATGTGTACACACTCATTGTGAGTGAAACAAATGATCTGAATGCAAACCTCTATGCTCCTATAAAAAAACAAAACAAAAAACTCAATTTCATCCAAAATGATCTCTTCTACATTATCACTCTTTTTACTCAGCAATATAATAAAGTACAAGTCTACAAGTTATTTAAATATGGAACCTATTCATAATATTAAAATAAATAATTGAAATAATTATTGTAATATAATCATTAAATACAATTATTTTTACTGTTGTAATCTTGTCACCAAATTTCAGTATTGCCCCATGTCCAGCTATAATGTAAAAAATGAACATTATCCTGAAAATGTGCCATATTTATACCAAGCAGAAGAAATGTAGAAATGCTTCAGCTTCAGAAAAACCAGGTTTGTGAAAAATATTCATGCGCACCACCAAGTCATCACCTTTTCTCTGTGAGGCTTGAAAAAGGCTTTAAAGTCTTTATAGAACTTACTTGCTGTTGAAATCTGTAACCCTGTGCAGTGAGGTCAACAGAAGATTTCAAACACGAGCCAATGCCAGCTTCTGTTCGCTCCTGCTGCTTCTGCTTCCATATTCTCAACCACTTTAGTCCTACACGTTTTACCTCAGAGTTTCATAATATGAGCCAGACCACAGCGGCTGAGTTCCCAACACTGAAACAACACTCAGGGTGAGACGAGAGACGAGACTGGGTCCATGAGAACGAAACAGAACGAGATTTTAATATATAGTTCTTATAGAAACTGTGCAATTCACTTTTGGTTTCACAATTTAGTATTTTATTTTTTGGAACTATTCAACATGTAACTCATCTACACGTGATCCTGTTTTAGTCTAATCCAAAATGTAAACACATGAGGAAAAAGCTCACGATATTATTTTTCTCATGTGAGCACAACCTCCAATGTCCTAAGTAGGGATGGACATGATTAATCGATTAATCGATAATTGATCATTAAGAATTTCATCGATTACGTTAATTTTAATTGACAAACTGAATGTAGGTTGCTGTGTGTAGTGTGATCAAACAGGTGTGTACATGTGTCTCTGCATCAGAAGGAGCGAGACACAAACAGTGGGTCAGTCTGTAACGAACCGAAGCACAAATGTGGATTTAACGATGATTTGTACAAGAAATTCCACGCTTTCCGTTGCGTTCGGGACAAGTGTGAGTCCATGTGCACAGTGTATAAAGCAGCACGTATGTTTCAGTGTCCAGAGGGAAAAAGTTTTGCCAGGTGAGAGTCGCTCAATGTCGATGACGAGGCCCCACCTCCCTCCCCCCGTACGCTGTCCTGGTTTTGACAAACACAAATCTGGTCACACTAACCTGTATTCACCTGAGTCATGTCTTTTAATCCTACAGAAACTGACCGCATCAGCGACACAAGAGCTGTAGTTTTATCTTTGCTTAGTTTATGCAAATTAGTGATGCAGTTTTAAGTTTTGTTTCTGTGAGAGTTGCACAAAACTGAATTAAACACATTATAATGTCAAACAGCTGATGTGGCTCTAGAGTGGTTACGGTTTATATGTCGTAAAGTTGAATTTATTTATGCAGATTAGTAGTGCAGATAGTAATAATAATGATGATCATTTTAATATAAAAATGTTAATGATTAATCGATCGTTAATTCTCTTGACGATCGATTAAGAACATTTCATCGAATGCCCATCCCTAGTCCTTATAGAAATTGTGCAATTCACTTTTGGTTTCACAATTTAGTATTTATTTTTTTGGAACTATTCGAGAAGTAACTTTTTAGTCCAATCCAAAATGTAAACACATGAGGAAAAAGCTTTTTCTCATGTGAGCACAACCTCCAAAGTAAAAAAAAAAAAGAAAAAAAAAGGTATCTGTACTCTATTTAAAGGTGCATTGTGTAACTTTTTTAGTGGAGATGTTATTGCTTTGTGTGGAATATTTCAACCTTTCTATCTTCACGGAGACCAAACCAGACCAAATTACAGGTCAGATCTGTGGAGAGGCGACCCCGCTCACAGTCAGAATGTCTGGTTTTCTAGGTATTTTTGAGTTATAAACCCACCTGCAACTGAATAAATGTAAGTTAAAGCCGTTTAATGTCACACTGTGGAACATTTCAGGCAGAGCAACGACATATTTTACTTTACTACAGATATTTGTACTTTCTAATCCATTACATTTTCAAACGTAAAAGTAGTTTTATTATAATTTGGACCTGCTAAAAAGGCTGAGAGTTAATTTTTAACACATTTGTAGTTTGAGCAACAAAAATACAGAAATAAAAACAGCGTGAAAAAAAGTTTTGATTATATTATTTCTGTTGAACAAAATCGGCATAAATCTGTGTCAAAATCAGTACATTTGAAGCTTTATTAAATCTCAAAATCACCGCGAGATACTTTTAATTTTTACTCTTTAAGTACATTTTTAAACAGGTACTTTAATACTTTTACTTTAGTCAGTTTTTCATGTGATATTTTTACTTCAGTATTATTTTTTGCTCCTGTATCTGCACTTTTACTTAAAGGTGCACTGAGCAACCTTTCTGGTGGAGGGTCCATCACCTGCCTGTCTCCATGGAGATGTTATTGCTTTGCCTGGAATGTTCCATGGTATGTCTGTAAACACATCTCTCCAGCTTTTATTGATTACGGGTGTTTCTATTGCTCAAAAATACAATAATTCTCTCTGTGAATGGGGTTGCCTCTCCACAGACCTGACCTGTAATGAACCTGTAGTTCCTCCCTTGAGATAGATGTTTAATCTCTACTGTGGAACATTCTAGACAAAGCATTAGGTGTGTGCAAAAATATATGGTATCGTTTAATTTGATGATACAGTATCGATATCGTGGGCTGCTGTATTGATATATCACCAAAAGTATTTTTTGGTGTATATTTTACTAAATTATTTCGTAGAAAAGCTACAATTGTGTAATTGCTTGTTTAGAGAAAGAAAACTTTAATGCAACACATTTTCACTGTTTTTTTTTTAGTTTTTTTTAGATTAGTATTAGATATTAGATAGTTAGTAGTTACTATTAGATAGTATTTAGTGATTTAATGAGACTTTTAGTATCACAGCCCTGATTTAGCCTTTGTTTTTTACTGAACCATATTGAACTGATTTGAAATATATTGTATCAAATTGTACTGAATCAAAAGTGCACTGTATCAAAAAATATACTGTGGTATAAGTAAGTACCAGAAGTACATTAAAATTTTTTTTTTTTTATTTAACGCTTTTCACAGACATCTATCAAAAAGAAGTTTTTTTACAAATCATTATTCATTCACTCCACACTCGGTGGTGGTAAGATACTATTTTAGCCACAGCTGCCCTGGGACAGACTGATGGAAGCACGGCTCCCAATCTGCACCATCAGCCCCTCTGACCACCACCATCACTCACACACTGAAGTGTCTTGCCTATGGACGCAACAACAGTTTTTTGCTCTGGCGCCCCTCTGTGGCTCCTGATTTTCCCCATGTCTCCATCCAAGTCCTGAGCAGACCTGACTCTGCTGAACTTCTGACATCTGACGGGATCAGGCTTTGACAAACTGGTATGTCCACATGTATCGAGGTATGTATCGTATCGACAACTTCTTCATGATACCCAGTCCTACAAAGCAATAACAGTTCCATGGCGACAAGCAAGACAGAAAAGCTGCACAATGTACCTTTAAGTAACAAAACTGAGCAGAGGTGTAACAATAACCAAAATATCGTGATATTGTATCATCAGAACTCTCAATAATAATATCATGGTCCATCACAATATATCGAACTGCAAGGTTTTTCACTTCAAAGTATTAAAAAAGAGGGAACTGCATCGGCCATGATCCTTTACTTACTTTTTAAATCTTAATTCTTTGGAACATGACAGTAATGATCTACACTGAAGACTGGTCAAGGTATTTAAAAAGGGAAAAAAATGTACAATTCTATTTACCTCTCCAAAATATTGCAATGTTATCGTACCATGAGAGGCATATCTTGATAATATCGTACTGTGAGATTTGAATATCGTTACATCCCTAAAATTGAGTACTTCTTCCACGACTGGACAGACCACATCCACCAACTCCCTCTCACTGAAACAAACACTCTCCCTTATTGTTTTTTTCCTGTCCTCCACCTTTGCGTCGGAAAGCTCGCCGTGTGCCTCGGCGGCGGCGCGAGTGTTGAAGGCTCTGGACTTACGGGGCCACTGGGTCTATCTGATAATTGACTGTCAAATAAAGGCCTATTCCTCCCTGACACTCGCATCAATCCAGGCTCACTTCACAATTCTTCTGCTTCACAATTATCCCTCCATCCTACCACTCCTCCGCTGGCCCTGACCGCTTATCCGTCCATCCCCGGGCCAGCTCTCTTGACGATGGTTGACGTTAATGGTTTTCGAAGCAGAGCGGGGTGTCTGTGCGCGAGGCCTTGGGTTGAAGAGTCTAAAACACGCTTGGAAAATAAGAGAGAGAGAGGAAAAAAAAAAAAAAAAAAAGATATGGCATGCTCAAAACACTTTTCGATCGATATGAGGTGCAGTGTATTCGCGGTAATGTGGTTCAGTTATATTTTGAACAAGCGCAAATGATGAGAGACACTTGTACTGTATAGCCAATGCGAGAAGAGAAATCGCAATATTACTCGGAGCCGTCCATAATAGTGCAGTGGAATGAAAGAGGAGCACTTGAACAACTCTTGTTTGTGAGTCATGTGGGTTTCAACTTTACAAGGTCGTTAAGCAAATATACTGTATTGTGTTATTTCCATTATTTTATCATCCAATAAGGATTAGTTTTTTAGTTCAGTGTCTGTGTGATCCCTCAGTCGCCCAGGTAGGTCCGTCGCAAAAGAAAATTAACTAAAAGTATTTTAAAAAGCCCAAATCACGCCATTTTCTGATCTATGTTCTCATGTTTCTTCATCACAAAACCTTTATATAGATCTTAATGTTTGGTCACTCATCCAAGAGACTTCTTCACTTCTTCTGACAGACAGTGTTGGGGAGTAACAGATTACATGTACCGGAGTTATGTACAGATTATGATTATGATGTATTCAGTTACAGTTACTGTTTCAGTGAGTGGTAATTGGATTACAGTTACTTTTTGAAATGAATGGATTACACAGCGGTATTTTCCTGTTTTTACATTTTGGGTTAAACCAGGACTAAACCAGGACTAAACTAGGACTAAAACCAGGACTAAACCAGGACTAAAACCAGGACCAAAACCAGGACTAAAACCAGGACTAAACCAGGACTAAACCAGGTCTAAACCAGGACTAAAACTAGGACTAAACCAGGACTAAACCAGATTTAAACCAGGTGTAAACAATCTGACACTAACAGTAGGTGGACAGACTTTAAAGCAGCAGTGATCTCATATCAAAATAATTTCTCTCTCAATAATATTTTTAATACGGTGAAGTAAAGACTGGACTTTTTATTTTACTTTTAACAGACAAAACATCTTATGTTCAGATCCTCGTCTTTTCTTCTCTACAGTAAACAAAAGTCTGTTCATGGAGACTTGGGCTCAACAGACAATTTGAAGAAAACCAACGAGAATTTTCAGGATGTGGTTGGTACATTCATGTAGTTTTAAAAAACATGACAATATCAAGTAATCCAAAGTATTCAGATTACATTACTCACTTTAAGTAACTTAATGGATTCCGTTACAAACTACATTTTAGGGTATGTAATCTGTATATTTGAAAAGTCACCTTCCCAACACTGCTGACAGGGTTCCGGTCACTCAACACTAAAATATTTACATGTATGTATTGTATGACTTAACGCTGTACTTGTTGAGAGTAAACTACAACTCTAACGTCAGCTGCCCTGGTGCAGACTGTCCATAACATCCACAACATATTCATGGGTAAGATGAGTGTCTTGCCTAAGGACACAACAGCAGTATGTACAAGACTTGAGCCACAGCAGCAGAAGCTTTACAACAACTGCTTTTATAGAGACACAGAGCCGGCACTTTTAATTCACAGCAAGAAGGTTTGCTCCAACCAAAAAATGTGTAATGAAAAAAAAAACAAAAAACCCACATAAGTCGCTCTGGACTATAAGTCACATTTTTTGGGGAAAACCAGAGTCCAGGAAGCGACATTTCCTGTTGGAAGTCAAGTTGTAGTAATAACAACAGAAGAGAGAACAACAGACTGTTCACGTCACATATTTCACAGTTCTTCAGATAAACTATAACATAAACAACAGAACAGAACAAGTTTAACAAACTCTCCATCTCACTCCAAATCACTAAATCCATTCAATTCTTCATTCTCTGTGTCACTTCTGAACAACTCCATGACCTTCTTTTGTGTTCAATCTTCTCAGACGTCTTTATAAGTTTGTTTAAATGTTCAGTGGTGCAGAAGTAATGGTGCGATCGACTGACATGATACAGACAGAACAGAGGCTCTTTCTGCAGGAGACATGTGCAGTAGAGTGAAGTGACAGTGGTACAGGAGGAACAGGAGCAGCAGATCCTCACACACAAGGACTAGAACCTCTCCACACTTCACTGAAACATTTTAATGTACAGTCCCTGACAAAAGTCTTGTCGCTTATCCATTTTGTAGAAACAAAAGCTTATAACCTGACTTTAAATTAATCGATTGGTTTTAGAAATGTCTCATATGAAAGCAAAAACCCTCCCAAATTATGCTCAATATATTAAAATAAATTTGCTTCACTGAAGAAAGATTGATCATTTAATGAACACAGAAAGGTCAGATTTTGGCAAGACAAAAGTTTTGTCACCTACAGAAAATTTAACAAATAATTTACTTCAAATAAAAAAATATGTTGCATAATGTCAGTGAATGAAGTAGTGGTGCTGTGAGATCCATATTTAATATCTTGTATGACTTCCATGAGCTTCAAGGACGCATCCATGCGGTTCAACAATGATTCATACAATTTGTTGATGAAGTCATCAGGAATAACAAAGAAAGCGTCTTACATGCCTCCCAGAGTTCATCAAGATTCTTTGGTTTTGTCTTCCATGCTTCCTCTTTCATTCTACCCCAGACATGCTCAATGATGTTCATGTCTGGTGACTGGACTGGCCAGTCCTGGAGCACCTTGATCTTCTTCACCTTGAGAAACTTTGATGTCGAGATAGAAGTATGCGATGGAGCACCATCCTGTTGCAAAATTTGACCCCTTTTATGGTTGGGAATGTAAGAGGAGCTAATACTTCTTGATATTTTAGGTTATTGATATTTGCCTTCCACCCTGCAAATGTCTCGCACACCCCCATACTGGATGTAACCACAGACCAGGATTTTTCCGCCACCAAACTTAACTGTTTTCTAGGTGAATCTTGGATCCATGCGGGCTCCAGTAGGTCTCCTGCAATATTTGCAGTGGCTGTGATGTAATTCGACCGAGGATTCATCTGAGAAATCCACCTTCTGCCACTTTTCCAGTGTCCATCCTTTTAGCAGGCTGTGGGCCTTGGCAAATGCCACATGGTTTTTTAATTGCCTTTTGTTTAGTGCTGGTTTCTGTGCACTGATTGGACCATGGAGGCCATTTCGAGACAGAATTCTACAAACTGTTGTGGTTGACACAGGGACTTGAGGTGACCAGGCCTGGTGGAGTCTGCTGCAGTGGAAAAGGGGCCTTGGATTTTCAAATCAACAAACGGTCCTCCCGAGCAGTTGTCTTGTGGCGTCTGCTGGACCTGGGCTTGTCAAAAACATCTCCAGTCATTTCAGATCTTTTTCTTATTCTTTGTACTTGACGCTGAGACACATTGAAGGTGTCACCACCTCAGCAGTGGATCTGGTCTTCAGCCTCTTGATAATTAATGCTTTGGTCTCAGGGTGGATCTTAGGCATGTTGTCAGAGGTCAAGTTGCAGTTGATGTGAAGGTCTGGTGTGCTGGGTTCTTTTTATACACACCCACTAACTGATTGATCAGTAACTGATCACAGGTGAGGCTGTAATCTAGGATTGGGTGCATCATATGTCAAGGCCACAAGACTTTTTTCTTGTCAAAATCTGACCTTTCTGTGTTCATTAAATGATCAATCTTTCTTCAGTGAAGCAAATTTATTTTTGTATATTGAGCATAATTTGGGAGGGTTTTAGCTTCATATGAGACATTTCTAAAACCAATCGATTAATTTAAAGTCAGGTTATAAGCTTTTGTTTCTACAAAATGGATAAGCGACAAGACTTTTGTCAGGGACTGTAGAAGTCACACTGGAGGATAAGTCACAGGAAACCAGTGTTGTGCAAGTTCACACTTTTCATGAACTAGTTCAAAGTTCAGTTCACACTTGTTCAAAGTGAACAGTTCACGTTCATAGTTCACAATTTTAATTTTGAACTAGTTCAAAGTTCAGTTCATTTTATTTTTAGATGAGATCTGTAAATGAAAGGCTGCATTTATTTTTCAAACTGACTTCTAGTTTACAACAACTTTACAAGATCCACTGTTGGACAAGTGACTTTAAAACTGTAATGTGTTATTTATGACTTGTTACTGTCATTTCAAAGTCATTTGTTACATTACAATATTACTGTATTTAAAATGTAAAACATTATACGACTATTGCAGCACTTTTAATTTACTCTCACCAAAAGAACTGTTAAGATGCTGAACTTTTGCACCGTATATGGACTGAACCAGGACTAAACCAGGTCTAAACCAGGTCTAAACCAGGACTAAACCAGGAATAAACCAGGTCTAAACCAGGACTACACCAGGTCTAAACCAGGACTAAACCAGAACTGAACCAGGACTGAACCAGGTCTAAACCAGGAATAAACCAAGACTAAACCAGGACTGAACCAGAATTGAACCAGGTCTAAACCAGGATTGAACCAGGACTAAACCAGAACTGAACCAGGACTAAACCAGGTCTAAACCAGAACTGAACCAGGACTAAACCAGGACTAAACCAAGACTAAACTAGGACTAAACCAGGACCAAACCAGGACTAATCCTGGACTAGAACTTGGAATCTAGGACCGCTCCTGAGAGAACCCCGAGTGCGATCGGGCATCAGCTGCGTTTAGGTCGGTGGAGAGTGGACTTCTGCGTCGGTCCTTTCGGTCAGGATCACGGTCTACGCGGGCGCACCTCCGGCGTTTCACCGCTGCTGATATCGCGGTGATTTTAGCAAATTTGTATGAAGAAAAACGAAAAACCCACCATTTCAATCCAGGTTAAAAGCATTGTGACGCGCGTTACTGACATTTGTACCAAGTAAAATAATACGCGCGCGGAGCAGCACGTCCTGTGCGTGTAGATTTCAGAAAATAGGATCCATCCTATTTTTTGACGCTCTACACGAGCGTAGGCGCGTATCCCCGTCAAAATCCACAGAGAGCATGTATCTATTGTTGTATTTGTGCATTTACCATCAGCACATTGTGCTCCCTGGGCAGTTGTGTATCATGTGAAAGAGCCCAGATCCACATACACTGTTAATTAGTGCTTTGAAATTTACTTTTGAAATCCTTGCGTTTGCTGTGGTCAGCCTGTACAGAAGGTAATACAAGCAGCTAAACGCGCCCAGTCAAGTTTGATTGACTTTCCCATTGAGAGACACAAGAGCCCGTACGTTCCGCTAAAGCTGCCGGCGGAGTCGCCTTCACGTTGACACGCGGCTGTGGTTTCGCGAGGTGAAGTGCGAGCAGATCGTCACTCGTCAGGTGAAAACAAATTCCGACGTTTAACTGAACCCCAACAGTGACGTACGTCGTTCATCACACATAATTTGAACAAATTCACGTTCAAGTTCTTGATTTACAAAAGTGTTGCGTTCAGCTCAAAGTTCACTGAAAAATGAACGTGTTCAATGAACGCGTTCTTTTGAACTCGTTCATGCACAACACTGCAGGAAACACACAAACCATGAAAAAAGTTGACAAAAGTGGTAGGTAAATTGAAATGACTTAAATTAAGAACATTTGACTTAATTTTTAGTCGATTCAACTTGACAAGTCAAATGATCTACCAATGGAACAAGTGTGTTTCTCTTAATTCAAGCAACATTTGATTTTGTTTCTTATTTTAAGTACAAAAAGTTGTTGTTTTTCTCATTTTAAATGTAGTCTGATGTATTTTCATATTTTAAGTAGAAAAAGTCTTATTTCACTGGCAGATCATTTAAATTGTCAAGTGAAATTGACTGAAATCATGATCAAACTTTCTTAATTCAAGTCATCTTAACTTGACTAGATTTAGTTTTTTTGCAGTGTTTGCATTAGGGCTGGGTATCATTCAGAATTTGCCGATACAATACATATCGCGATACATAGGCCACGATACCATACATATCTCGATACAGTGAACTTATGATTTGATATAATTCAATACAATATATTTCAAATCAGTTCGATACAGTCCAATAAAAATAATGTCTAAATCATGGCTGTGATACTAAAGTAACTTAACTTTAACTTTAACCGTAACACACCAAAGCATTTGTGAGAGTTTGGAAGTTCCAGCTTTCAGGACTAAAGATCCATAATTACCCATAATTCAGTCCAACTATGGTAAGCTTTGATTTGTCACAATGTTTTCTGCTTTCTTAACTTCATGAAAGATTAATTAAAAAACACGTCTGACTTGTAATATATGATTTATCAGAAATTAACCATTCCGTATCCAGTAAAACATGACTAAAAGCATCATTCTTGACCACTACATCACCCAAACAAGCTGTTCCGTGATTAATACAAGTTGAAATGTTGTTTTTGCATTCCATCCATCTCCATTTGTTGATTGTGTTTACCTCACTGTCCCTGTGACATGGTGAATGTGAATGGCTCTCATTAAAGCGGAGGAGAGTGTTTTGGTGCTTCCGTGGCCCTCCTCTCACCACGGCCCTTTTGTCCGGCTGTCAGCTCAAGGTTTGATGAATTGCATGCAATTTTCCCCCAGCCTCCAGAGCGCTCATCATCTCCCATTAGTTATAGATCCACACACAAACGGCGTATTCACAGGCTCATGTATGAAGTGGTGCTGATAAAGACACACAGGCTCAGAATGGAAGGAGCAGGACCGAGAACATTTAGCTCAAGGGCAAATTCATTTCCTTTAAACTAACTTACCTATCCACAATCTGTTTACCTCTCAAACTTTACTGTAGAAAATCCATGTCTGTGCTAGAGTGTGTCAGTGTACCTGGTAATTGTAATCTTTGTAATGTTAATAGTGTTTGGCAGTAACTAGTTCAGATAGAAAATTGAGTAATTACATTTCACTTACTTGCCCTAGTAACTTTTAATCAGGCCTGTCATTTGATATTAGTCAGGGTGGCGCCACCTAGTGCCTCCGCTCAATTTAATTTCTCTCCAGCGACTAGGTCAGGAGTCAGAATACACTAGATCAGTGGTGCCCAATACGTTGATCCTGATCTACCAGTCGATCGCCAAGGTCGTGTGTGTAGATCGCAGTGTCTTAGTACTCTTCTTGGACTCGATCGCGTTTGGACTCGGTCTTGTCTCTCACTCAAGGTCTGACACTCAACAAGTGCGATCATATTTCATTACGGCCGCTGCTGTTGGCAATAAACTTGTAGTGGGGTGCAGGAGCGTGTGGGGCGTCTCAGTGCAGCCTGTGCGCTCATTTGAAACCTGCGGAGACTCTACGGCACATCACAAACACACACGCTCCCTATGCTCGTCTGCAACAGCGTGTGCCCTCGTGTACCAGCGAGCATCACAGGGCAGGTTAAACTTTTTTAAAACATGCTACCTGTCCATCTGCCTCACGTCACCGCTCCTCGCCGTTTCACGCTCTTGCTCTTCCCCGCGTAAAGCGCACACAGCCTCCTTCCACAATGTGCGCAGATTAGAAGGACAAGACAAAACGCGAAGCAAAAACTCATCTAAATTTATGTTAGTGTTGGCACAGAGGATGCCAACAGCACAGAACGGACCTACCACAACATGTGGCTGAAGTTTGCCTTATAAACGTGCACAAATACATCTGTGTTTGTCACGGCGTGTGTTTGGTTTGGTAAATGTGCTGAGGCTAAATCCCACTGTAAAACTAGTACTAACCATGTAACTCCAGTTAGGAACTTGAAAAAACAGGTTAAAAATCCTAATCACTGTCTTCACTTTTTTCAGTTTTCTGTAAAGTGCTATTGAAAGTTCTCTTAAAGAAGAGGTTCTTAAACTGAAGATAAGGGTCCAAAAAAGAGGCACAGAGTGTTTTAAGTCCAGTACAGTTTGACTTGGACATTTTATAAGTAGCTCGCATGCTGAAAAAGTGTGGGCACCCCTGCAATAGATGGTTCGCAAAAACCCCGGAAGTGTGAGTTCAGGCACCAGCCAATCAGAGAAGAGCCATATATTCTGTGTTGTCAACGATTCCTGAGATCGAGGATTTAAAGCCGGAATAAAGAGAATGTTTCGTGAGTATAATCAAGGGGAAAGACGTTATTGTCCTTCTTCTTACAGGATTTGGGAAAAGCTTAATATACCAGTTACATACATCACGACCAAACAGCAGCGATTGGTTAAGTGATAAAAAGTACTCGCCTACCATCGAGCGAACACATTCTAACACTGTGAGGTCAGACGGTTTCTACGAAGTGAAACCGTCAAATGACTTGAGTTAATAACATTTTATTTTGTTCGAATAGATTCAACTTGAGAAGTAAACATTTCTTCCAATGGAATGAGTGTGTTTTTATTATTATTTATTATATTATTTATTTTAAGTGTCAAAAAAAGAAGAAAAAAACCCAGCAACATATATGTAAGTCACACTGGACTATAACTCACACTTTTGGGGTTAAATTTATTTTATAAAATCGGAGACCAGAAAAGAATATTTCCTGTGTAAAGTCAAGTTGTAGTAATAACAATAGAAGAGAGAACAACAGACTGTTAATGTCACATATGAACAGTTCTTCAGATAAACTATAAACAACAGAACAGAACAAGTTTACCAAACTCTCCATCTCACTCCAAATCAATAAATCCATTCAATTCTTCATCCTCGATGTCACTTCTGAACAACTCGGCCTCGACCTCCGGAGGTAAACAGAGCGTTTCTCGTCAGACTCGGCATCAGTTCCAGTTAGAATTATTCAAGTCTTTCTGAATCCCGACAGGATTGTTTCAGTGTCACTGAAGTCCAGACTTTGTCCGTCCATCCAGTGACTTCAGGAAAGTTTCATGGTGCATCCTCCTGGTGTCACAAGTTTCTCTCTCACTCCAAACTTTCTTTCTGCTGCTTGATTATCGTTTTCAGATGCAGATTTCACAACTTGCAGTTTGTAATCTACAAAATCTGATTTTCTTTTGTGTTCAGTCTTCTCAGTCGTCTTTATAAGTTTGTTTAAATGTTAAATAGTTCAGTGGTGCAGAAGTAATGGTGCGATCGACTGACATGATACAGACAGAACAGAGGCTCTTTCTGCAGGAGACATGTGCAGTAGAGTGAAGTGACAGTGGTACAGGAGGAACAGGAGCAGCAGATCCTCACACACAAGAACCTCTCCACGCCTCTCAACATTTTAATTTGGGTCTGGTCAAGCGGTAACGGAGGGAAACGGGCAGATTTTTTGACATTCAAATGTCTCTTATTCAGAAACTAGAGGGACTATTGAAATAAGTAAAGTATCAGAATGTAGGAAAGAGTTACACTCCAACAGGGTCAAGTTAAACCTGTGATATTCTTTCAAGTTGTTGACAAAAAATTTAAAAACTCATGTCGGTAACAGAGGGAATGAAATATGCAGCACTTTTTTGGACAATAAATCCAAACAGTGATAACTCTTGGTTCTCACTTCCATATCCTTAACAAACTGGTTTGAATATTTGCTTCATATAGTTTTCTACCATATGGTACAAGATTAGGTTGAAAAAACCTTCTTACTTTTTGACTCATGAGATTTTTTATTAAGAAAGGTCATGGTAACGGAGGGAAAAGTAACGGAGGGAAAATTGTGCAAAGAAGTAGAAGGTGCAGGATTTTACATTTTACATTTGTCGCTTTTTTCTTCTGAATACTTTAATATTACTTCAAAATGAAAGGAAACTATTTCTATAAAATATGTCAGTCCTTCCAAGCAAATTTTTATCATTTAAAAAAATATTTTTTTTTAAAATCCTGTCCCTTCATCAACAGTTCAAAGATGGAATAACACAAGATATGATGAAATACAAACATTTATTTGACATGATTTGCAGGTCTTTGAAATTTGGGAAATAATTTTTGTTCCATGTTTCATACATGGTCTGTTTAAAACATATGGAACTTTAGAACCAAAAATGGTACAGAAAAAAGGTCAACAGTTTCATAAACTAGAGTACATATGTATCTGTTCAATACATTTTTATATCAGATGCATTAACTTGAATTTTTGACCTTGATGTTTACTTCTGCTTGACAAAGCCCATATATAAGTCGCACCAGAGTATAAATCACAGGAAACACACAAACCATGAAAAAAAACTGCAACTTATAGTGTGAAAAATACGGTAGCTTGTCTACATCTCCAAAACTCAAAAATAAAGCTGTTCCACCTTGTGATGTCATGAAGCAGTAGTTTAACAAGTACACAGCTCCTTTTACGTTTTGTTCAGTAGAGATTGACAATTACGGGTCTGAAATGATCCATATTATTCTAGTGAAGGTGTGTGGAGTTTAAAAACACAGTGGAGCACTTCCTGTATTAAAACATGACACTGTATTTTCCATTCGAGAGAAGAACTCAGCCTAAATATGTCGGGTTTGTGTGTTAAACAAAACACAACTCCAGGCCTGTTTGTGACGAGGAAACGACATTAGAACACAGATCAGAAAATCTCATAATACGGAACCTTTAATGTCGCCTATAAAATGCATTTTCTTATATTCATAATCTCAACAAACTTATCTCTGTTAGACTCTTTCAAAGCTCCACACAACAAAGAAAGAAAATGTCAAGGAAACGTTCTGCGAGATGAAAATGGTCTTCACAGTAATGATTGGTGCACGTTCTATAGGCTGTATTGTCTGGTGAGATGTTTAAGGTTATGCTGTAGTTTCCATGGTGAAGTCTATGAGCGGCTGACCTCCACACGCCATGAAAAAAAAAACATTTTCAGGAGTAAGAAAACAATACAGTGAGATCTGAATAATGCGCATGTGAACGGAGGAACCAGGTCTCTAATATACGACCGTCCTTGAACTAAACACAGCCAAGACAGTCCATCTTTATGAAACTTCAATGCAATGCTCATAGATCTTGAGTTTAGCCTCTTTTAGTTCTTTTTTTTTTTTCAATCGTATGAAATAATAATAACTTAAAAGCATCAATAGGCTGAGATCTGTGTGCTGATGATGAGAAGAGAAGACCTTCAAACTTCTAGCAAAGTTTTCTTTTAGCAAAAAATATGTTCATTAAAGTTGTTGTGAGTAACTTTTTGGTTGGAGGGTCTATGGAGATGTCATTGCTCTGTCTAGAATGTTCCACAGTGTGACATTAAACAGCTGTACTCAACATTTACTCAATTCCAGGTGGTTTTAGAGCTCAGAAACACCTAGAAAAACAGACATTCTGACTGTGAGCGGGGTCGCCTCTCCACAGATCTGGGGCCTCATTTATAAAAAACTGAGTAGGAGTTGTTGTAAGTTAGTGCGTACGCCTGGTAGCCACAAACTCCATATTTAGAAAACCCACCGCACACACTGAACCACGCAATCTGTACTTTATAAATCCACCTACAACTAGAATTTGCGCACGCCCCACACAGCACCACGTGGTCACTTCAAAGACTTAAACAAGGTTTAACAAATAAATACAAAAGTAAAAGTGACAACAATGACTCGTCTGTTCATTTAGTCATATTTCATAATATTTAGGCAGCTCACCTTTGCAGTAAAACCGAATAGTTTTCTTGCCTGTGAAGTGTGTGGGGACTGGTCCTGTATATATATGTATATACATGTAGATACGTGCACGTGGTGGTCGAATTATGAGCACGTGCAAGAGATTCATATGCCCTTCCCTGGAGAATGACAGGACCAGAGGGAAAGATACAAGGACACATGGACACAGATTTAGCACAAAACACATCAGATACATGTCAGGCTCTGTTATTCTGCCAATAAAAGTCCACATCAAACATCCAAACTGCTGACCTCTGTGAGTGTGGGTCTGACCTCTGTGAGTGTGGGTCTGACCTCTGTGAGTGTGGGTCTGACCTCTGTGAGTGTGGGTCTGACCTCTGTGAGTGTGGGTCTGACCTCTGTGTGCCGTAGACTTAAGCAAAATGGCACACTTAAAATGAGTTTCATAAATCCCCCGGTTGGCGTAAAGAGCAAGGAATTGTGCATAAGTGAGCTTTATACATGAAGCCCCTGACATGTAACTTGGTTTGGTTTGGTCTCCATGAAGAGAGAAAGGTTTAATGCCGCACTGTGGAACATTCCAGACAAAGCAATAACATCTCCATGGAGAAAAACATTTGAGGTTTGAACATTTGACCCTCCACCAGAAAAGTGACTCGAGTTGAACCTGAAAAATTTTGACAGTGTTCATGACCTTTTACCTTGAACGTTTAAAGTGTTGATTTTTGACATATTTAAAGTTTGATTCTGAGTTTGAAACATAACTCCACTTTAAAAAGTCTGACATTCACTTTAGCACATCTTCTTTATGTTCACAGGAACGTGAAAGGACATTCACACCTGGTGGAGCACCAACAGGGTAGACAGGCTGGTGCGCCTCTGCTGGCAACAGTGACATTTTGTGACGGTTTAAAAATGGTTGATGGATGCGGGAAAGCGCGGATGAGCCCATCCACGCATCTCTAGCTGGGACACACTGAGGCTCACTACAGCCTGAGAAACTCTGTTAGACCCGACAGGCTCTAGAAAACAACTCATAAAATAATTAAAAAAATATATCACTTATAATCAGGGAGGAATCTGAATATTTTGTTGCAGATCATACTTTAAATATGGTTTTATTCATAATGATTCTACTGGACAGGCTGATAAAGTGCATGTACCTTTATACAAGAGAAATAATGAGCAATTTTCTATTCACTATCATGGTCCAAACATCATAGAACTCTCATACAGACCTTCTAGAAACCTCCATCTTACTGTCAGTCTACACATTTATTAAATCAATATTTGATTTGGCATCATATTTGACTTATTAAATCGATACATGTAATGTGTAAAGACAAAAAAAAGTGAATTATCTTCTTACTTTTCTATCTTTGATCATGATTTACTGATATATATATTCTCCACTAGGAAAAAAAAAATATATCAAAAAATAACTGCATATATGTTTCTCTATCAACATGTCAATTACACATTAAAAGTGTAAATACACACAATACGTCCAACAGACTCACAAACAGAATGTGTTTGATTTATTTTCTTTAAGCATGTTATAACAAAAACATACAGATACAAAGGAAATAAATCATTTCACTCAAAAAAGTCGACTGATGTTACAAGGACCAAAGGTGATTATAATACATCATTGAAGTACATATATGAGTATTACACATGAGTACACATCAAATGGTTTCTCACAAACAGAACATATTGACAAAATATTCAAAACAACATCATTATTTCAACTGGATTTTGTTTTTCACCAAATATTTCAGTGGTCAGTGTAAATGTTGTGTTTTGTAGATTGTGACATGACGTGGAGACAACAGTTGGAAACTGTTCTTGTCTCTGTTCAATGTCACGTTTTAAGAAAACGTGTGCAGTATTGTCTATACTGTAATTGTTCACTGGAACAGATTTTTTTCTGTTGTAAATTTGATAAGGGAATGCTTTGAAATAAAATATATTTCAATTAGTACTTGAAATACTGAAAAGCTAAATCATTCAAATAAAGAAGGAAAAAAAATTAAGTACGTTTGTGACGATTGTGTTATCACTTTATTGTTTCACTCTAATACTCATTGTACGAACCCTCGGCCGAGTCGTAGAAAACCTCCGCCGACCCCTCGTATGAAACGTCCTCCTCCGTGTTCTCCTCAATGTCCTCCTCAATGTCCTCCTCAGTGTCCTCCTCAATGTCCTCCTCAGTCTTCTCCTCAGTGTCCTCCTCCATGTCCATCTCCATGTTCATGTCCATCTCCATCTCTGTCTCTGTGTCCATCCCACTATCATCATCATACATGACTGGATATGTGCTTGTTGCTGCAGTAGTTGTTGTTGTTGTCAGAGACTCTTGAGTTGTGGTGTCTGGTGTATTTAAGTTTGAAACTGATTTCACTGTTGCCACAATTCCTGTACTGTTAAACTTGTCTTGGAAAAACTGTAAAATAAGAGACATCAGAGAAATGTAACTTTTTAATAGTTTCAGTGAGCACTTCATTGCTGATCTCACCAAAGGATCTTATGTTTACATTGACATGAGCAAGAGCTGAGGACAACCCTTTGAAAAACAAACATTTTGGAAAGAACAAACAAAATTAGTTTTGGATTGAATCCTTGGTCTACACAATTGCATACAATAATAGTCTAGCCGACTCTTGTATTTATTTCAGAAAATATCATGATTATTGTAGCTGCTGTTGTAGTTGTTGGAGTCATTGTGATTGTTGAAGTGGCTGTTGTTGTTGTCAGAGCCGCTGTGGAGGTGGCTGGAGCGACTGTTGTGGTTGTAGTAGATGCTGTTGTGGTTGTTGGAGCGACTGTTGTGGTTGTAGTAGATGCTGTTGTGGTTGTTGGAGCGACTGTTGTGGTTGTAGTAGATGCTGTTGTGGTTGTTGGAGACTGTTGTGGTTGTAGTAGATGCTGTTGTGGTTGTTGCTGTTGTGGTTGTAGTAGATGCTGTTGTGGTTGTTGGAGCCACTGTTGTGGTTGTAGTAGATGCTGTTGTGGTTGTTGGAGCCACTGTCGTCAATGTTGGAGCGGCTGTCATGGTTGTTGCAGGAACTGTTGTGGATGTTAGAGCAGTTGTTGTCAGTGTTGGAGCCACTGTCCTGGTTCTTGTAGTTGCTGTTGTAGTTGTTGAAGAAACTGTTGGAATTGTTGGGGCAGCTGTTTTCCTTAGTTTATTTATTTAATGAGACAGGGACAGTGCACAATATACTATAACCTTAACAGGAGAGATGTTTTATACCAGGTTGTAGCACCAGTGTTGATTTCCACCTGTCGTCCCTGGGCAGGTTCATTGATTGATTGTGTTTAATTGACATTAGCTATCAGATATTCTTCCTGGAGACCTGTGTAGCATGTTTTAGGTTGGAGTGACTGTTGTAGTTGTTGGAGCAGTTATCATGGTTGTTGGGCTGCTGTTGTGGTTGTTGAAGAAACTGTTGTGGTTGTTGGACCTGCTGTTGTGGTTGTTGGAGCAGTTGTTGTGGTTGTTGGAGCAGTTGTCATCAATGTTGAACTGATTGTTGTGGTTGTCTGTAGTGGTTTTTAGAGCAGCTGTTGTTGTTGTTGAAGCAGTTGTTGTGGGTGTTGGAGCAGCTAATGTAGTTGTTGGAGCAGTTGTCATCAATGTTGAACTAATTGTTGCACTTTTCAGAGATGCTGTAGTGGTTTTTGGACCAGTTATTGTGGTTGTTGGAGCCACTGTCATGGTTGTTGTAGCTGCTGTTGTGGTTTTTGCAGAAACTGTTGTGGTTATTGGAGCAGCTGTCGTCAATGTTAGAAGCATTGTCATGGTTGTTGGAGCGGCTGTTGTGGTTGTTGGTGTGGCTTTGAGGTTGTTGGAGAAGTTGTCATCAATGTTGAATTGATTGTCGTGGTTGTCTGTAGTGGTTTTTAGAGCAGCTGTTGTTGTTGGAGCAGTTGTTGTGGTTGTTGGAGCAGTTGTTGTGGTTGTTGGAGCAGTTGTTGTGGTTGTTGGTATAGCTGTTGTTGTTGTGGCAGTTGTCATCATTGTTGAACTGACTGTCGCGGTTGTCAGAGCCGCTGTAGTGGTTTTTGGAGCAGTTGTTGTGGTTTATGGACCTGGTGACATCAATGTAGGAGCCGCTGTCATGGTCGTTGATGAAACTGTTCAAACAAATTAACATAAATACGGTAAAAAAAAATGCCTCTAAAATGGTTAAAACATACTTTAAAACACACTAAAAGTAGTCAGTGTGATTCTTATTCATAAATGCAGCTCAAAAAGCCCTCTTCACCTCTCCTAAACCTCATTACTTTATCAGGACAAGACAAAAGGGATTTTAACCATCTATTAGCAGATCAGGGTCCGAGGTGGGGGTCCAATCTCCACTTTCATATTACAGTTTAAACCATGTCCGGAGATACAGCTGTGTAAGCCTCTCAAAACCATAAGACAATACCTGCGCAATTCAAATTCATCTACTGGTCATCCATTAACTCCCAAACCTAACCTAAAACCAGTGGATCCCTATTACCTTATCGCGCTAAGACAAGGGGAGGTAAAAGTATAGCTTTGGTTCACGTGGGGGTTGCCGGGTTAGCGTCTCTGTAGCTCTTGGATTAGCCGCAAAGCTAACGCAGCGCACAGGCCAAGGTGGGGACCGATGTTAATGCCAAAATCTGCCTAATTTGAGCTTTTATCGCCCCCCGCAGCACTCTGGAGGTAGGGCGCGCGCTAAGACAAAGTATTCAGAGGTTAATCCGAGCGCTGGAGCTAAGAGGTATTATTTAAATGAAGGAAAGCACAGACATACCTGTTTTAAAACGCACCGCAGGGGGCCGAGAGCAAAAGAGAAGGTTTTAGAATAATAATAGAAAACATGCTAATACGAAATGCAGTGATGAGACTATTTTTCCAGATATTTCAGAATTGTTGCAAGCACAGAAGGTTGAGAAACTGCACCTTGCTTATCTTCATACTCGATATATAAAGCCAGAAATGTACTGCTGTATGGTTAAGTGTTAAAAGGAACCATAACATTACAGTTTGCTTTTTAAATGTTTTCTTATATGACATTATAGAGCTGTAAAGCTGACTAATCCTGACTAGTCCACTACAAAAACAATCGTGTTTTGATAATCATAATCATTATGGCCAAACCTTGTGAAAACCTGATCCGTCAGATGTCAGGAGCTCAGCAGGGCCGGACCTGAGCAGGACTTAGATGGAAATCAGGAACCCTAAACACTGGGGAAATCAGGAGTCGCAGGGGACGCCAGAGGTAAAACTGTTGTTGTGTCCTTAGGCAAGACACTTCACCCACATGGCCTAGTTTGAATGTGGTGTGTGTGAGTGATGGTGGTGGTCAGAGAGGGCAATGGTTGCAGAATGACAGCTTCACTTCCATCAGTCTGTCTCAGGGCAGCTGTGGCTACATCTTACCACCACTGAGTGTGGAGTCGATTAATCATTTTCTGTAAAGTCATTTTCTCTGTGTGTCTTGAAAAGGCAGTATATAAATACAGTGATTAATAATTATAAGTAATTCTGTGATAAACTAATAATTTCTCATTTATATCAATAATAGATTTAATATGGATAGTCTCTAGAAGACTTTAGGGGCAGGAGATATACAGAGATTGTGCAGAATTGTCCTTCTGGTGTCTTCAGTGTAAGGACCAGTCTCAATTACAAATTTGATAAAACTGTGGCACTCAAAAAGTGTCAGTCAGTCTGTTTTCCCTGATGAAGGCCGAAAGGATGAAGGGCCAAAACACGTTGGCGTGATTTTAACTTTATCTGCCATGTGGTATTAAAAGCTTTTAATTATTTTGTACTTTTTGAGAGCCTCATTTTTTTCCACTTTGTATTACAGTCTCTAGAAGACTCCAGCACAATAACATAACATTCATTCAGGATTTGGAAGGCCTTAATGGACAATAGAAATCAAAGTTTGACTTGTCATCAAATCGAAAATTGAATAGCGTGCAGCTCGTCAAGACGGGGCTGGGGGTCCAGTGTTGGTCAGATCGGTCTGGAGGCTCCATCTTCCATGTCCTGGTTCCAGATGGGGACGAGCAAGACCAGCGAGCAAAGGACTGGGTCCGAGCGGTTCCATGTCGTCCACTGTGCGCTGGTTCCGTTTGGGGAAAGTGAGAATGTGCTATGGACTACAGGTTCGGGCGGGCTGCTCCGGTCCTCCGCACTCGACCGCAGCTGGTTCAGAGTTGGTGCAGATATGAACAAGGACTCAGAGGTCAGTGATTTTGCCACTTCTTTAACATATTTGTGGAGAGGCGAGCCGCTCACTAATGCACGTTGTTCAAGGTATTTTTGAGTAAAACTTAGAACTGTGTAATGAAATAAATGCTACAGGTTTGAATCTAATCCAGGTGCCGCCCAGAGGCTCTGTGTAGTTATGACGGTGCTCGATGGTGTATTTATGCGGGTTCATGTAAACGAAAACTTTTTTGAAACCGATGCTGTGTGCACGATGTTATTTTGGAAAACAAAGGGAGGGAAATATTTGTTTTTCAAAATACCCGGCTATGTGTAAACGTACTCTTATTTGTAATGAATCCAGAGGTGAGCTGTACAACACTGTACAATATGATTTTAACAATAACAACTTTACATCATTTGTACAAGAACCAAACTTGACACATAAGAGTATTTGCCTGAGCATAGAGCGTCCTACACTGTCTGTACCAGTGTTTCCCAGATTTTTTTTTTCTCCAACAACAACAGCTGCTCTAAAAACCACTACAGACAACCACGACAATCAGTTCAACATTGATGACAACTGCTCCAACAACCACAACAACTGCTCCAACAACCACAACAACTGCTCCAACAACCACAACAACTGCTCCAACAACCACAACAACTGCTCCAACAACCAACAACTCCAACAACCACAACAACTGCTCCAACAACCACAACAACCGCTCCAACAACCACAACAACCGCTCCAACAACAACACGACAGCAGGTCAACAATGCTCTCCAACCACAGATCAACAACCACAACAGCAGCCCGACAACCAAACTGCTCCAACAACTACAACAGTCACTCCAACCTAAAACATGCTACACAGGTCTCCAGGAAGAATATCTGATAGCTAATGTCAATTAAACACAATCAATCAATGAACCTGCCCAGGGACGACAGGTGGAAATCAACACTGGTGCTACAACCTGGTATAAAACATCTCTCCTGTTAAGGTTATAGTATATTGTGCACTGTCCCTGTCTCATTAAATAAATAAACTAACGAAAACAGCTGCCCCAACAATTCCAACAGTTTCTTCAACAACTACAACAGCAACTACAAGAACCAGGACAGTGGCTCCAACACTGACAACAACTGCTCTAACATCCACAACAGTTCCTGCAACAACCATGTCAGCCGCTCCAACATTGACGACAGTGGCTCCAACAACCACACAGCATCTACTACAACCACAACAGTCGCTCAACAACACAAACAGCATCTACTACAACCACAACAGTCGCCAACAACCACAACAGCATCTACTACAACCACAACAGTGGCTCCAACAACCACAACAGCATCTACTACAACCACAACAGTGGCTCCAACAACCACAACAGCATCTACTACAACCACAACAGTCGCTCCAACAACCACAACAGCATCTACTACAACCACAACAGTCGCTCCAACAACCACAACAGCGGCTCTGACAACAACAACAACAGCCACTTCAACAATCACAATGACTCCAACAACTACAACAGCAGCTACAATAATCATGATATTTTCTGAAATAACTACAAGAGTCGACTAGAGAATCATGACTGCTCAACTGAACAGCTCAGAACCACAACAATTGTTCTAACACCCACAACATCCGGTTAAAGAACCACTACAACTGCTCCAACAAATACTTCCTCTTGTCTGTAATGATGATCTTAATAAAGTGCATCGTAAAGTAATATTTACATTGTTTTCTAAGGTTTCAGGTTTTTGTAGCGAAGTATTCTTTATGGGTTTAATGTTCAGGTATTACTGACTGTCAAAACTGTCTTACATTAAGTACAGACACAACTGATGCAATGCATTTTACAAACAGAGGTAAATATTTATTTTATTGGTAAACAGATTAGAAATGTTAATGACAACACCAACCTTTAAAAACCATGTAAACAAACAAACAAACATGTAAATACTTCAGATGTATATATACGAGTGTCCCTCATCTCTGAGTCATCACATTTTTATCTAAATTCAATGATCTTGTCACACTATGTATTGTATATGAAGCTGGTCAAATGGTTCTAAAACAGTCCTGAGGCCTCTTGGATCAATATATAAATGTGCCCAAAAAATACATGATCAGAATATAAGGCAGTATCATTTTTGTCCAATTTTTGCTAAATATACAATTTTAAAATGAGAAAATCTGCAGCATTCCAGAACACAGTACCTCTTTTGCTAGATCTGCATTTTCTTTTTTCTCGATGAGTCAATGGAAGACGATGCCAGCACAGATGATCACTGGATTATTCTGGAATGCAAGTTTGTATGCATGAGTAATGCATGTGTATGCAGGTGTTACTGTATTTTTATTGTAATGGATTAGTAATGGATTATTGTAGTGCATTTGCGTGTGATCTAAGGGTGGAATTATTTGTTTGTCTTTATTAAGTGAAATATGTTAGTATAATATGCAGATCAAATGTCATCTACACTGAGACTGAATTCTTGAGATTGTAACATTCACCTGCCCAGGGACTACAGGTCTAACACTGTGCACTGTTCCTGCACAAATAAAATCATCCCAGTTGCTACAATAGAGCTGATCCGTTAAACACGCCTGTGTGGAACCAGTTTATCAGGGTTAGTTTCACCACATTTGGAGGTGCAATATATGCCTTTTAAACAAACATCGTCTTCTGTCTCTGAGAAATAGATGGTTGTCATTGGATTGGACACATAGCCCCACAAAATATCTGCAGAAATGGACAAAATGGATGTCTGTTTGATAATATTGATTGGATTAACCTGGGTGACTCCTGCAAAAGGTAAATACTTCCTTTACTCAACCTTTTGAAAATAAATTAATCACAGCTTGTGCCTATCTGTTCCTTGTGGCTTTGTTAATCTATACTTCGGACAGTGGACAGTTCACAGAGGAGGAGACAGGAGCTCATAGTTCCTGTATCTAACAGACTTACAGAACCTTTACCTTTAATCAGCATCCACATTTATTCCTTTGTTTGGAATGTAGAAAGAAACTACATCTGTACAGCTCCTATTTGTTTGGGTTTTTCTCAACACCGTGTGATGTTTTTTCATCTTCAAATGTTATGTGGATCTGCTTTATTTCTATAGTTTTGTTTTTTGAACCCAGCAGCATACATAACTGTTTGGATGTATGTGAATCTGCCTAAATGATCTGGAATGTTCCACAACATGGTATTAACTGGTTAACACGGTTTTACATGTATTCATTTATAATAGTTTTTATTGTTTGAAAATCATCCATTAGTTCTGTGAGTGTGTTCACCTCTCCACGTTTCTGACTTGGTCCTGTAGCTCCTGTGTTTGCCTCATGAAGATACATAAGTTTAATGTCAGACTGTGAAACATACCAGGAAAAGTCAGCCAAAAAACTGTCATAGTGCATCTTTAAAAGACAAAATGACTGTTATGTGCCAGAGGTGGGGACTTGCAAGTCGGGGCTTGGACTTGAGTCAGACTTGAGTCAGACTTGAGTCACTATTTTTAGGACTTGAGACTTGACTTGGACTTGATACTTCTCATAAAAAATACATGCTTTTGGAAAAGACTTTTGTCTTTACAGTTGACACATGTGGTGTTCCATTTTAAAGGAACAAACTGGAACATGTTCCTGCCATTTCTCTGTTTGATACTTTGGATGGAAATGCAGTACTGAGATATGGTATCCTCAAATGTACTACAGTAATATACAGTACAATACAGTCAAACAGAGAACTACAAAGAACATGATCCTTCCATTTCAGCACAGACTACATGACACCATAACTGTGATTTAGCACTTTAATCTGAATTCTTTCTGTTCTGACTGTAATGATTCACACTAAGATCTGGTCAAAAAAATGTAAAAAGAAAAAATTGGTTTTCTACAACTCTTACATAAATACTCATATTTAAATATACCATGACTTGTTAAGTACAATTTAGTTTAAAATTCATATAAACTGCAAAAATCTAAACTATATTTGGTACTTTGGTTTAAAGTTGAATTGACTCGGACTTGAGGTCAAAGACAAAGACAAAGACAAGGACTTGGTCCCTCCTCTGCTAATGGTTACATGTTATAGGTGAACTGATATCCAAACCAGGGTTAGGCTTTAATTATATTATGTATATTTTGTGCTATTATTGTATGCAATTGTGTAGACCAAGGATTCAATCCAAAACTAACTTTGTTTGTTCTTTCCAAAATGTTTGTTTTTCAAAGGGTTGTCCTCAGCTCTTGCTCATGTCAATGTAAACATAAGATCCTTTGGTGAGATCAGCAATGAAGTGCTCACTGAAACTATTAAACAGGTAAATAAATAAATATATAAATATGGATTTTTGGTAATAAAAGTTACATTTCTCTGATGTCTCTTATTTTACAGTTTTTCCAAGACAAGTTTAACAGTACAATAACAGTGAAATCAGTTTCAAACTTAAATACACCAGACACCCAAACTCAAGAGTCTCCGACAACAACCACAACTACTGCAGCAACAAGCACACTTCGAATCTTCGTGGAGGAACATGTGGACGGTTTCTAAGATTCGGAATTGGGACCAAAGTGATAACACAACTGTCACAAACTTACTTAACCCCCCCCCCCCTTTTTTATTTGAATGATTTAGCTTTTCAGTAAGTATTTCAAGTACTAATTGAAAAACCTTTATTTCTAAGCATTCTCTTATTAAATTTACAATAGAAAAAAAATCTGTTCCAGTGAACAATTACAGTATAGACAATACTGCACACGTTTTCTTAAAAAGTGACATTGAACAGAGACAAGAACAGTTTCCAACTGTTGTCTCCACGTCATGTCACAATCTACAAAACACAACATTTACACTGACCACTGAAATATTTGGGGGAAAACAAAATCCAGTTGAAATAATGATGTTGTTTTGAATATTTTGTCAATATGTTCTGTTTGTGAGAAACCATTTGATGTGTACTCATGTGTAATACTCATATATGTACTTCAATGATGTATTATAATCACCTTTGGTCCTTGTAACATCAGTCGACTTTTTTGAGTGAAATGATTTATTTCCTTTGTATCTGTATGTTTTTGTTATAACATGCTTAAAGAAAATAAATCAAACACATTCTGTTTGTGAGTCTGTTGGACGTATTGTGTGTATTTACACTTTTAATGTGTAATTGACATGTTGATAGAGAAACATATATGCAGTTATTTTTGATATATTTTTTTTTCCTAGTGGAGAATATATATATCAGTAAATCATGATCAAAGATAGAAAAGTAAGAAGATAATTCACTTTTTTTTGTCTTTACACATTACATGTATCGATTTAATAAGTCAAATATGATGCCAAATCAAATATTGATTTAATAAATGTGTAGACTGACAGTAAGATGGAGGTTTCTAGAAGGTCTGTATGAGAGTTCTATGATGTTTGGACCATGATAGTGAATAGAAAATTGCTCATTATTTCTCTTGTATAAAGGTACATGCACTTTATCAGCCTGTCCAGTAGAATCATTATGAATAAAACCATATTTAAAGTATGATCTGCAACAAAATATTCAGATTCCTCCCTGATTATAAGTGATATATTTTTTTTATTATTTTATGAGTTGTTTTCTAGAGCCTGTCGGGTCTAACAGAGTTTCTCAGGCTGTAGTGAGCCTCAGTGTGTCCCAGCTAGAGATGCGTGGATGGGCTACTTTTTCATCCACAACCGCATCGCAAAACTCATCATCCGCCCGCTATCCATTTGCAACCACAGTTTTTAACCAGTTTTCAAAACCGCACCTGCCGTCATCCGCTCGGTCCCCTCCCATTTGCTCCGAGATCAGAGTTTTTTATTTGAGTAGTGAAACCGCTGCCCGAATTTAATTAAAATATTATTTTTCGTCACGTCATCCACCCGACCTGCAGTTTAGCTGCGGAGTCCGCGGCTGTAACCACCATCCACGCATCTCTAGTCCCAGGACAGAGCCTCCACATGGGCCTCTGTCACTGCACCTGCTCACCTGGACTCAAGACCCACACACGCCCCGTACCCCCAAGACCAGAGTGCACTTTTATGTACCCCCAACCTGATCCCCTCCTTCACTGTTTACCTCAGGACCACCATCTCAGAAAACACCATCAATACCATTGAAGCGTGTATGTGTATGATTTAGTGTGTAGTGCTCCACTTCACGTCCTTGTTCATTCTCTCTCACACTTTCTCACATGTCAGAATGAAAAACCCATATTGGTCATATATGGAAGTTCAGAGGGCGTTTCTAACCAAATACATGTTCATTATTATATGTAAATCAAATGTAAAAGAGCCTGGAGGTGTTCACTGCTGGATGTTGATGAATTAGGCACAACTGTCACTTAAGAAGGAATTTGTCTGCTGAGTCTTGAGCAGAGTTCTCTCAGCATCTTCTTAAAGTGAAAGTTATGAAGATTGTTTAAGAAAAGATTCAAAAATGAAATGAAAAGAATGAGGCACTGTCACTGTCAATATAGAGATTCAAACATAATTCTACAAATATTCTACTATTTGTGAGCACCGAAAATCTAACAGCAAAGGTTTCACACTTGTTTCAAAAGTGGAAAAGGCCTCAGCAGTGAGTACACTGTCTCAACTACATACAGATTTACTGTATGGACCCACGAGGAACCAGCTCAGGCTTTTCTCAACTGTACAAAATGTCACTGTTGCCAGCAGAGGGCACCAGGTCTACCTGTTGGTGCTCCAAGGTGTGAATGTCCTTCAGGAACATAAAGAGATGTGCTAAAGTGAATGGACTTTTTAAATGGAGATGTCAAACTCAGAATCATTTAAATATGTCAAATCAACCTTTAAACGTTCAAGGTAAAAGGTCGTAGAAAATTTCAGGTTCATTGAGTCACTTTTCTGGTGGAGGGTCAAATGTTCAAACCTCAAATGTTTTTCTCCATGGAGACGTTATTGCTTTGTCTGGAATGTTCCACAGTGCGGCATTAAACCTTTCTCTCTTCATGGAGACCAAACCAAACCAAATTACAGGTCAGGGGCTTCATGTATAAAGCTCACTTATGCACAAATCTTCTGTACGCACTCTCTACGCCAACCACAGGATTTATAAAACTCGCTTTAAGCATTGCGTTTTGCTTAAGTCTACACCAACTCTGGACCTCCTGTAAACTCTACACAAAGTCTGGAGACACGGGGAAAAAGCGACACTCATGGAGGAAAGCAGAAGTGAACAGAGTTTGAGGAGGAGTTTGATCAGGAACTTAACAGAAAATCCACGTATATAAAAGATTTACCTTCAGATTTGTGCATTTAAATGTTTAGTTCGCCAAAACAGAGAGAAGGGCTGTTTATTCCACTCATTGTTCTCCACAATATTATACATTTAAAACTCATACACGAGTGCAGCCACGTTCCCGGTGCTGCATAGGGTCTCCCACAGTCCACACCATGACCACAGACTCCTATAAAACACAGACTGTGACCAACACAGAGGACGAAATAATGACCCAACCTGAGAGAAAAACTCTTCCCTCAGACGCAGCAGGAGTCAGGCTTTGATTTAATGAACGCAACTTTAACACTTTTACTTTAGTTTTTACGCACCGAGCGCCAGAGTGACCTGAGTCTGCACACGACATAAACCCTACTGTCCGAACCCTAAATCTTCCCTACATTTTTGTGTAATGGGGAACTCTTGTACATGAGAGCTGCTCTCTGACTGTATGAAGAACAGAATAATGCCCGTGCCCGTCCCGACCCAGACCCACACTCACAGACCCAGACCCACACTCCAGACCCAGACCCACACTCACAGACCCAGACCCAGACCCACACTCACAGACCACAGACCCACACCACAGACTCCAGACACAGACCCACACTCACAGACCCACACTCACACAGACCACAGACCCACACTCACAGACAGACCCACACTCACAGACCCAGACCCACACTCACAGACCCAGACCCACACTCACAGACCCAGACCCACTCACTCAGACCCAGACCCACACTCACAGACCCACACTCACAGAGGTCAGACCCAGACCCACACTCACAGACCCACACCACAGACCCACACTCACAGACCCAGACCCACACTCACAGACCCACACTCACAGAGGTCAGACCCAGACCCACACAGGTCAGCAGTTTGTTGTTGTTGTTGTTGTTTTTCTGGGGACGCATAATTTAAAAGTCACAAACCTTCACAACCCGAGTCAATAAACATTATTCATAAATCACAAAATAAAGGTGGATTTGGATTATTCAACGTGAATGATTTTATTGTTGATGAGTGATCGTGTCTCTGAACAGTTAGTTTTACTCCAGTTTGAAACAATAAAAAACAGTCACTGAAGCAGCAATAAAAGGATCCAGAAGTTGCCTGTTTGGACATTAAATGTAGAACATTTCTTTTTCTTTTCAACATTCAATTGAACCAGCAGTATTGGAACAAAACAGTCAATAAAATCATTACAAAAAGATTAGAAATGATACAAAACATGTCTTAACATTTGTAATGAGATAAGTGGAAATGTGTGTGTTTTTGTAGCACGTTGGGGCTCAGGGTGCAGGAGGAGATGCACAGTGTTGGGGAGTAACAGATTACATGTACCGGGATTATGTAATCAGAGTACAAATTATGAGTAACTGTATTCAGTTACAGTTACTGTTTCAATGAGAAAATTCAATAGATTACAGTTACTTTGTTGAAATAAATGGATTACAGGGCAGTATTTTCCTGTTTTCACATTTTGGATTAAACCAGGACTAAACCAGGACTGAACCAGGACTAAACAATATGACACTAACAGTAGGTGGACAGACTTTAAAGCAGCAGTGATCTCATATAAAAATAATTTCTCTATCAGTAATATTTTAATATGGTTAAGTAAAGACTGGACTTTTTATTGTCTTTTAGCAGATGAAACAAAACATCTTATGTTAAGATTTCCTGGTCTTTGCTTCTCTACAGTAAACAGTTGCATATTCATGGAGATTTGGGCTCAACAGACAATTTGAAGAGAACAAACAAGAATTTTCAGGATGTGGTTGGTGCATTCATGTAGTTTTAAAAAACATGACAATATCAAGTAATCAATCCGAAGTATTCAGATTACGTTACTCACTTTAAGTAATTTAATGGATTATGTTACAAACTACATTTTGGGATATGTAATCTGTAATCTGTAGGGGAATACATTTTAAAAGTAACTTTCCCAACACTGGAGACGCAGCAGCAGCAGATCAGGAGTATAGGCAGAACTGTAGATCACAGACCTACATGCAGATCATGACAAAGTGACCCCCCCAAAAAACTCTTGTCACCCACCTGAGTCCTGACCCAGTCTTTGGGAAACACTGATGTACACATGTCATCATCATCATCATCATCATCATCATCATCTGTCATGTCTGCAGTGACCATCTGCCCAACATATTTTATTTTTGATGTAAGAGTTGTGGAAGGAAAGTAATTATTCTTTGGTTTTAGTTTTCATTCTGGTTAATGAATACATGTGATGTGTTTTACACTTAAAGACTTTACCCATGACACCATCAAAGGCGTCTGGGCTCTTCACCTGTTTGCCCCCTGCTGCTGCTGTTCACACTTTTCCTAGAGTTCAGTTCAGTTCTGTACTTGAAATGCTCATCTTTTCAAAACAATGACCACTGTTTTAACAAAAGGGGGTTTATGAGGGGGCTTTGTTATTGCTGTGAAATTGCACCAAATGTTAATCTGCAAACTTTCCCCGCCCTCCTTTGTACACAGTAAAATATTACCACTTTTTCCCTGTAATGCCGAACATTACTGCGTTACAGCGAAAAGCAACGCATTACAGTTAATTCATTACTTTTATAACGCGTTACTCCCAACACTGACAAGATATTAACCATAACCACTATAGAGCCACGTGTGGAGCAGCACGTCCTGTGTGTGTAGATTTCAGAAAGTGGGATCCATCCTATTTTTTGACGCTCTACGTGAGCGTAGACGCGTATCCGAGTCAAAATACACAGAGAACATGTATCTATTGTTGTATTTGTGCATTTACCATCAGCACATCGTGCTCTCTGGGCAGCTGCCGGTGGAGTCGCCTTCGCGTTGACACGCGGCTGTGGTTTCGTGAGGTGAAGTGCGAGCAGATCGTCACTCATCAAGTGAAAACAAATTCCGATGTTTATTTGAACCCCAACAGTGACGTACGTCGTTCATCACACATAATTGGAACAAATTCACGTTCAAGTTCTTGATTTACAAAAGTGTTCAGTTCAGTTCAAAGTTCACTGAAAAATAAACGTGTTCTTTTGAACTCGTTCATGCACAACATTGAGTGCTCGCTATACCTTTCCTCATGGGCAGTTTGCTCCACAGACACTCACCATCTGCTGCTTCCAACTAATAAACACAAAACTACAGCAAACCACATATGAACGTGGAATTTTTCTTCTTCAACTGAGTCAACACAACATTTGACAGGCAAAAGTCCAGATTTCTCATGTGCTTATCTTCTTTGGTCCTACAGATCACGACCATGACAAATCAATGGAATAAAATAATAAGTATAGACCAGTGGGTGGAGATAGGGGGTAGGTGAAAACAGACATTTTCTATGAACTCAAACTCAGAACAATACAGGATTAGTCAGACGAACATGAAAATCAAACTTTGGAGAACACGTGTAATAAAAGAGCACTGACAACACGGGTCATAAAAGTTGATCTTAGTTAATCTGTCCTTTTAAATGATTTGGAAGTTTGAAATCTCCTCATTTTGAAGCAGCGTGACATTTTGGAGCAGAAATGGGCTTTTCCAGGTTCTCTCCCAAATCCCCCGCTCCATTTGAACAATGTCCATAATTACTCGTCTTCACGTCTCTTTGTCTTTGGCTCCGTTCTAAAGCTCTCGGCTGATTAAAGTGACACGAGCACCTGCGCGTCAGCCTCACGTCTCGCTCGGGCGCCGCCAGGGGTCAGAGGTTAAAGACGGGAGCACGCCTGGAGCAGCGGGTCAAACGAGCGCGGGCCCAACGACGGGATTAATGACGGGTTATTGGCTGTAATGACGAGGAGCGAGAGAGAGGGGAGGAGGAGGAGGAGCTGACAGGTGTGCCCTCTCTCTCTCTCTCCTTCTCTCCCTCCTCCCTCTCCTCTCTCTGTTTTATCTTCCTCTCCTCCCCCGTTCCTCTCATCCCTCTCTCCATCTCTTCCCCTCTCTACTCCTTCTCTATTTTTCGCACTCTTCTCCTCTTTTTTCTCTTTCCTCCTTTCTTCCCTCTTTCTCTTTTCCCTCTCTCCTTCTCCTATCCCACCCCTTCCCTTCCTCCTCTCTCTCTCACCCTCTCCATTTTTTTCCAGTCTGTCCTCTCTTTCTCTCCTTCCTCCTCCTCCTTCTTCTTCTCTTTCATGCCTCCTTCTCTCTCCGCCCCTTCCCTCTCCCTCTCTCTTTGTCACACTCTCTCCTCCCCTATCTCTTTCCTCCACTCTTCCCTCTTTCTCTTTTCCCTCTCTCCCATCACTCTTCTGTATTCTCTCTCTTCTCCTTCTCTAGCTTTCTCATTTTCCCCTTTCTTTTTCTCGCCATCTCCTCTTTCTCTATGCCTTTTCTTCTCTCTCTCCTCTCTCATCCTCTCCATCCAGACTGTCCTCTCTCTGTTTCTCCCCCTCTCTCCTCCCTCTCCTCCTTCCTCCCCTTTCTATTTTATCTTCCTCTCCTCCCTCTTTCCTCTCTCCTTCCCTCTCTATTTTTCACACTCTCTCCTCCCCTATCTTTTCCCTCCTCTCTTTCTCTTTTCCCCTCTCCCCTCACTCTTCTTCCATCTCCTCTCGCTCCTCTCTTTTTCTCCGCTCTGTGTCCTCTCTCCTCTCCTCCTCCTTCTTCTTCTCTCTCTCCCTTCTCTCCTTCTCCCTCTCCCCTCCTCACCCCTCTTACTCCCCCTCTCTCTATCTCCATCTCTCTCTCCTTCTCTTGTCCATCTCTCTCTCTTCTCCCTCTCTCTTTGTCACACTCTCTCCTCCAGACCTCCCTCCCCTTTCTCTTTCCTCCTCTCTTCCCTCTTTCTTTTCCCTCTCTCCCCTCACTCTTCTTCCATCTCCTCTTTCTCTATCCCGTCCCCTCTCTCCCTCCTTTCTCTCACCCTCTCCATCTTTTTCCAATCTGTCCTCTCTCTGTTTCTCCCCTCTCTCGCCTCTCTTTTCCTTCGCTCTGCTGCTTCCTCCTCTTTTTTCTCTCTCTCTCTCCCTCCTCTCCCCCTCCTCACCCCTCTTACTCCCCTCACCTTCTGTCTCTTTCTCTCTCTCCTTCTCTTGTCCATCCCTCTCTCCTCTCCCTCTCTCTTTGTCGCACTCTCTCCTCCAGACCTCCCTCCCCTTTCTCTTTCCTCCTCTCTTTTTCCCTCTCTCCCCTCACTCGTCTTCAATCTACTCTTTCTCTATCCTGTCCCCTCTCTCCCTCTTCTCTCTCACCTTTTCCGCCTTTTTTCCAGTCTGTCCTCTCTCTGTTTCTCTCCTCTCTTCCGGTCCTTTCCTCTGCTCTGCCTCCTCTCTGTCACTCTTCTCCTCCTCCTTCCTTCCCTCTTACTCCCTCTCCACTCCTCACTCCTCTTACTTCCTGCTCCCTCTCTCTTTGTCACACTCTCTCCTCCCCTGGTCTCTTTCCTCCACACCTCCTCTTTCTCTTTTCCCTCTCTCCCATCACTCTTCTGTATTCTCTCTCTTCTACTTCTCTAGCTTTCTCATTCTCCCCTTTCTGTTTCTCTCCTCTCCTCTTTCCTCCCCTCTCTCTCTCCTCTATCTCTTTCCTCTCCACCTTCTCTCCCGCTCCACCTTTTTTCCCATCTGTTCTCTCTCTATTTCTCCCCTCTCTCTCCTCTCTTCCTCTCCTTTCCTCCGCTCTGCCTCCTCTCTCCGCTCCTCCTCCTCCTTCTCTCTCTCCATCCCTCCTCTCTTTTTCCAGTCTGTGCTCTCTCTGTTTCTCTCCTCTCTTCCTGTCCTTTCCCCTCTCCTCTCTATCACTCCTCCTCTCCTCCTCCTTCCTTCCCTCTCCCCTCCTACTCTCCTCTCCCCCCTCTCTCTTTGTCGCGCTCTCTCCTCTCGACCTCCCTCCCCGTTTTCTTTCCTCCTCTCTTCCCTCTGTCTCTTTTCCCTCTCTCCCTTCACTCTTCTCTATTCTCTCTCTCTCTTCTACTTCTCTAGCTCTCTCCATCTCCTTTTTCTCCCAACCTTTCCTCTCTCTCACCCTCTCCATCTTTTTCCAATCCGTCTTCTCTCTGTTTCTCTCCTCTCTCTCCTCCTCCCTCCTCCCTCCCTCCGTCTCCTGCGGTCCATCCCTCTCTTTTAACAGTCCATTAGTCGTCATTAGGGGGTCGTGGGGGAGGAGTCGGGGTCACGGCGTTTTCAGAACATCCTTCGTTTTAATAAAGCGTGAGATCCGAACTGAGCGCGCTCCCTGTCAGCCCTGGGACGTAACGCCAGTCATGCACCAGCGCAGATCAGTAAAGGTGCACTGCGGAACTTTTCTGGAGACTTTTAAAGGTGCACTGTGTCACTTTTCTTGTGGAGGATCCGTCCAATGCTTTTCTCCATGGAGATGTTGTTGCTTTGTCTGGAATGTTTCACAGTATGATATTAAACCTTTCTATCTTCATGGAGACCAAACCAGACCAAGTTACAGGTCAGATCTGTGGAGAGGCGACCCACTCACAGTCAGAATGTTTAGTTTATTTAATTTTTTAACTATAAAAACACCTGTAAATGAATAAAAGTAAAGTAGAAGCTGTTTAATCCTTGAAGACCAAAGGAAAATTTTAGTACATTTGTTCTTGTCTGGATTTTTTTTCTTCATTTTGCTTTTAAAACTGCCCCTTTTACCTCCTATTGAAGTGTTATACAACCTTTTTTCAGTACAAACTGTTATTTCACAATCTTCTGCTGGAGTTGTGTCATATGGCTGTAAATTAAACTACAGGACCAGAAATACACATGAAAAAGGAAAATGGAAAATAAAAATTCACAGTCTTTCATACAAAACACACAGCAAACATGTATCAACAACTTTTTGGACATAAAAAAAAGTTTAATTTCGGGCCTTAGCTATGAAAGTGCAAAATATCAAGTGTGTAATTAAACTCAAATGATCCTTATTGCCTCAAAACTAGGAGTGTAACGATATCCAAGTGTCACGATACGATATTGTCACGGTATGAACCTCACGGTACCATATTTATTACGATATGGTGTGAAAGCTCACGATTAGGGATGTAATAATTAGGGCTAGGTATCATTAAGAAGTTGCCGATACGATACATATCTCGATACATACATGATCCGATACATATCTCGATACATAGGCCATGATACGATACATATCTCGATACATAGGCCATGATACGATACATATCTCGATACATAGGCCATGATACGATACATATCTCGATACAGTGCACTTTCGATTTGATATGATATATTTCGAATCGATTCGATACGGTTCAGTAAAAAATAATGTCTAAATCATAACTGTGATACTAAAAGTCTTTTTTAACACAAACATTTGAACATCATCAAAACAGTGAAAATGTCAAATGTGTCACACAAATAAGTTTCCTTCCTCTGAACAAACAACAAAACTGTAGCACTGTAACAAAATAATTTAGTAAAATATACCAAAAATACTCTTGGTGATATATCGATACAGCAGCCCAAGATATCGATACTGTATCATCACATTAAACAATACGATATACCAATATATCGATATTTTTGCACACCACTAGTAACAATATTCAAATTTCTGTATGATATTTTCACGATTTACATCTCATGGTACGATATTTATTGTGATATTTTATGGAGGCTGCAAACAAAACTGTTAATATGCTACTTTTACCTCTTAAAACGCCTTGACAAGATTTAATCCAAAGACTTAAAAGTGTAAAACTGTTATTTCTTCTTGTAGTCTGCACTGAAATGCAGCAAAGGATCATGGTCTATGTAGTTCCCTCTGTGTTTTTTTATCTATTGCTACACCATAACTCTTCATGTTAAAGGTTGTATAGAGGATTTTCCAAGGAACGAGAAATCCCCCCCCCCCCCCCCACAGCTCCTACGTAGAAACACCTCCTCTCCTCCTCCTTACGCCAGAAACAGGTTTGTTTCTAGAAAACAAGAACTCATCGCTGCACATTACTTGTAAACAACTAACTACAGTGTTGGTTAGACATTTCGTGCGCGGAGAAGAAGTGAGGAGCAGGGGGAAGAGCGGATCGGGCAGCGGGGACAGGAGCAGGAAAGGGGTGCAGAGAAGAGTGCGCGGAGATTCAGTGCGAATGAACTAACTACAACACGCAGCAGCAAGCGGACTCTTTCTTTGCCTTGAAAATGACGTTTTCAGACATAGGATATCGCTTTCGTGTCCTGAAAAACGTTTGTCTAGCTCTTGGAAATAATAAAGTACGTTTTCATAATAAGCAGAAGTTGACCTGTCCAGAGTAATTTGGCGACCAGTGGTTCAGTCTTTAGACCCTGCGTCTGCTTCAGTCGCGCCATCGCTGGAATGAATCTCCAAGAATCACCTTAGTTTGGCTTCGCCTTGTCTTCTTCTTTCAGCGACCTCAAAAACGGACTTTCTTTTGGGGCGAACTGCTCCTGGATTCTTGTCGCCATTGCAACAAACTTTGTGCGAACTGCGAGGAAGATATAGGTCAAAAAAAGCCGCTAAGAACTGTTGCGTTGGTGGAGTAAACAGCGTCTGTGCGTCTGTGGACTGTGTGACAGTCGTACGTAAACCACGTAACGGCAGCGCAGGCAAGTCAGTTACGCTAGAAACGTAGGGAGATTTGATTGACAGCCTGTCAGCTCACAGATAACGAGGCAGTGTCGTTATCTATTGGCAAATGTTTAGCCCCACCACGTCCAGAGTTGATGAATTTTTATTCTCTTTTTTTTTGGTCATCATAATTACAAGGCTACTGCATCTCTATAATGTTATCATTGACAATTTGAAACAAAAAAAAAAACCTCCATACAAACTTTAAGCAAAGACAATTGTATTTCGATATATTGTGATGGTCCATGATATTATTGTGAGAACTTTGATGATATGATATCACGATATTTCGATTGTTACATCCCTACTCAAAACTAAAAAAGTGCAATGGCCTCATGATTGGTGTCATTTGGAAAACCACTGGTCCAGGACACAGAGACACATCACTTCCTGCATTTCCATGAGGTTTATTACATTTGGATTTGGACATTTGGACTCAAATAAACCTGAAAATAAAAATAGCAAGAGATGCACAATTACACAGACCAAGATGTGTCATTTTCCATTTATTTGAGAAATAAGTGCACTTAGAGCGACTTTTTCAATTGTTCTGAACACAGATGCTCAGAGCATCGACCATTTTGACTCACTACACTCTTTGGCAAAGTTTGGACCAATCAAAATGGACGGACCGCATGAGTTTGGCAGAAAACAAAGTTCCTATACTGTACACTCATTTTCCCTACGTCATCACACAGCATGTGTGACGGAGGAGGATGCTGGAAATCTGCTCGGAAAACTGAAAGTTTCAAGGGGAAAAAAGTAAGTTTCTGTCTTTTATGGAAAATTATGCGCAGTTATAGAAAACATGTCTGATAAAATTACAATACACAATATCATTATATAATACAACAGTAACACTGAAAAATACTGATTCTAGCTCCAGATCATAGTGTATAAAAAGTGGACAAAGCGACTATGACATCAGCCTCAGTGTTCTAACAGTTACAGGAGCGAATCTGAAGCCAGGCTCTAGATTATGAAAGGATTATTTAACGGACAAAATATCAAAATAAAAATACCAGGTTCATGTG